>NW_027527930.1:4420456-4557716 GCF_008692635.1 Crocuta crocuta | reverse complement strand
TTGGGGGATGGCTTGGCGGGGGGGGGGGGGGCGGGGAGGATCAGCAAAGAGCCCATTGTGGTTGGAGTGGAGCCAGGAAGTGAGTAAGGAAGCGTGAGTAAGGACACAGGTCCAGGAGGTGGTGATGCCAAGAGCAGGGAAAGCCTGGTGGCCCTCATAAAGGGAGTCTGTGAAAGCAGAGGGACTTAGGTTTTAAAAGGCACCAAGTATTTATTTTCTTCTGTAAGTATTCTTCACTCCTTTATCCCCCCTCTTTCCCCTTTTCTCCTTCCATTGCCTCTTCTGCCACCTCAGCTTTTACTTAGCCCCATGTTGCTTGCTTTCTAGCCTTTCTTGCCTCTGGCAGGTAGTGTTCAGATCAGTCTTCCCAGGCCACTTTCTTCTCATCTGCTGATCAACTTGGTGTTGTGGTAGGTCTCTGTTCTACACATTAAAGCTCAGACTCGAGGGGACACAGTCCTCCATTGCATCATTTCCCAGAACTGCCCCACACAGACTCTACTCCCAATGAGTGGGTTACTCACTGTCCTCACGTATGTGTGGGGCTTTTGCACTTCAGAACCTTGCATGAGCCTGACCTGACTCACTTCTAGTGCCTTCTCTCACCCCACTGGCATGGCAGTCCTCGCACCTTTCAAAGACCACCTCAAGTCTGGAAAGTTGTTATCCTTTCACCTATACCATTCATTCCTATAGTCTTTCAGTAAAAAATGTGTTGAAAACATATTTTGTGCTAGCAGTTGTGCTGGTGCTTGCTTACGGAGACCAAGGCGAAAGAAGAGAGTGTGCCTCAGGAGCTGAGTGCTGTGGGGGAGACAGAGGATAATAAATTTAACATTTAGGTAAAACAACCTGGAATTTGTGTTAAAGACTCTGAGAGAAAAGAACACACCACTCTGGGTCAGAACACTGGGCTGAGCTGGGCTCTAATTTAGATGGGGGTACCTAATGTAGGAAGGGATAAGGAAGTCAGAAAGTCATTTCTAAGGAGATAACATTTAAGCTGAGACCCGGAGAATGAAAATTAGCCAGCTAAGGGAAGTGTGATGTGGTGGGAGGGGAGCCTTCTAAGTAGAACCGAAAACATTTCAAACATTTGTGGCTGAAAAGAGCTTAGGAATATCACAGGAAAAATGAAACTGAACAAAGGCCCCGAAGGCTGGAGCATAGTGAGTCTGGTGGGAGTGGTGCTGCCTGGGGTTGATGGCAGGGCCAGATGATGCAGGCCTTGAAGGCCATAGTAAGGAGTGTGGTTTTAAGTGCAATGGGAAGCAATTGAAATGTTTTAAGAAAAGGCGTGACATGATCTTATTTGAAGCTGAGATTGCCATCTGTTCATTAAAATCCATTTGTCTTTTTCTCCCTGTGCACACAGCCAGATTCCATTTCCAGGTTCCGTTTGCAGTGGGCTTTGCAGTCACTCTTTGCAGTGACTCTATCCTATACTTAGAAGTGAGTAATAGTGGTGAATAGCTACGTGGTAAATAGTGGTGAATAGCCCCTCACTAAGACTAACTCATAAAAATCTCCCATGTGGGCTCCTCAAGCTGTTTCCCCTCTGAATGGGCAAACTTGAGAGTGCATGTTGAAATGGTAGAGCCGCGGTCACCCTGGACATCTGCATAGCTGTATGGAATAGAATCCCCTCTCAGCCGACCTAGAACTGCCCTGAGCTTTTATGTGAACAAGAGCGAAGCACCTCATGTGTTGAGCCATTACACATTCTGTCCATTCGTTATCACATTCTAGTTTGTCTAAAATACTATGATTTAGACAAATACTGTGAAAGAGCAATTTTGGCTGCTGTGCTATTTGAGAATGTGAGACAGTGTGAACAATAGCAGTGGCTTAAGTGAAGTCCCCATGAGGACTAGAGAGATTTTAGTTGAAATAGATTTTAGATAATTTGGGGTATAGAATCAACAGCTCCAACTGACAATTTGCTGTGTATAGTAAGCTTGTGGTGGGGGGAACCTCACTTCACTTGGCTCTCAAGTGCATATCACTTCCTTTTTGGACTTACCATAATCTACCTCACTGAATACCTTTAGGAATATATATTTTATTATTTGACTAGCTAGCCCTAAACTAGAGAGCAAGCAGACCATATATTTGAAAAGTTTTTTTATTTACTATGGTGTCTAGTATAGTGCTTTAGATAAACTTCTTTTTTCATTAAACTTATTCCTTAAGTTAAGGAATAATAGGATAGGCTTTCTGAATTTTTGTCCATAGAGTTTTTGGAGGTCTCTATGACCTCCAGCATTGACCCAGCATCGCCTTGTCATTGGTATCACCTCAACCTGGCTTAAATTTTCATTGCCTTATAAGGGAGGAGTTGAGCTATATCAAATTTTTTGTGTTACCTGTGTGTGCCCAGTTATAAGGGAAACAGCATAAGGAAGCCCGCATGGGAGGTTTTTATGCACTAGCCCTATTCTTGGTATTCACCACTACCACTGACTTTCCTGGGTAGGATACAGTAACATGGTTCACAGCCAACTGCAAAAAGAAAGCCAGGAAATGGAATCTGGCTTAGTGGGGAAAGTAATATCATGGGGCCTGGGATTTGAATGTTTGCAGTAGGAGGTATGTAGAAATGTTTTTTAAAGGCATATGAGCTAATCCCCACTGCCTCCCCATCACTTCCAAGTGTCCCCACTAGCTGTTGCCCATTGCTCAGAGTTGCTTCAGTGACCACTGTTTCCATCCACAGTCAGGCGCTCATCTGGGAGAATCATTATGATTTATGGAAAGTCTCGAGATAGGAGGCAGTTTCTGTAATCCAAATGAACAATGATGAGGTCTGTAACTAAGAAAGTGATGGTGGAAATAGAAGGATGGGATAAAAGAGTCAAAAACTTTATAGAATATGGTGACTAGATGGATTTGGGGCAAAGAAAAGACTAGAACTAGAACAAGGATGACTACTGAAGCCTTATGCTGATAAACCTCAATTTGTAAACTTAAATGTGTATCAATAGACCAGTGTTTTCGAGATAAAGCCAATTACTGCTGCCTACCACCAATGGGTGGCATTAGTGATGAGACTGGACATTTAAGCCTTGGATGTGGCACTGCAGGTTAATGCATTATATATATACTGTGTTTGTGCTTAGTTGGGATATGTTTTATGAATATTATTAAAACATACATGACTGAGAAGGGCAAAAAGAGTGAAGTTGAAATTACTGGTAAAAAGAGATATAAGAATAGGGCACCAATGCTAAGTAGATTAAAATGACAATGGAAAATCATGAGAAAAATGTTGGAAATTGTATTTGTGGAGGGGATCCATTGACAGTAGGGTAAAAATCTAATCAGGCCTCTTGTAAAAAACTGCATTTCACAGTACAGGAGTAGGGGAAGAATAATTGACCAGATGAGAAAACAACTCTAGATATGGGAGTTGTGTCTGGAAGACCAGCATTACTATTGAATACCCATTAGCTCAGTGTTCTTTTTAGTGAAGGCTAGAAGTTTTTCAAGGGGCTAAAGACTAAGCATGGTGAAGGAGGTGTGGTGATGTTTTCTTGTGAGACATGGTCACATAAGTTCAAGGGCTGTTTGTGACCAGCAGGAGGGTGGGTGTAGATGTGCATGTGGGGACACCTTAGCTTCTAAGATTTCCCTGTAGGGCTTATACAGGAGAAGGAGGGGACGGAGCGAACCAGGTAGAAGAAGTCAGAATGGAAACTAGGGAATAGAGTTGAACGCAATAGAAAGGCTACAGTCACAGGCACATTTGCTGAAAACAAATGCTATTTGGTAGCATGTAGCTACCTTTTGTTTCTGTGTTGCTCAACAGAGAGTGGTGGAACCATTAGATCAACAGCTAGAGGGGATGAGAATCCCTCAGGCCCAGCCTGTGTTCTATGAGAGCCAGTGATCCCATATTTGAAAATATAGAATAAGCTACAGGCCTCCGATAAAACATATGACTTCTAGATCCGATGTGTATTTCCAAAATAATTATAGTTCCCACACTAACACGTTATTTGTTCAACTTGGTTTTCAAATAAATGTACTGAAATTTAAATTAATACTACCTATTAATGTATGACCCTTAAAGTAGAAATATAAGCTGTAACTGTTTGACTATAATGTGGACTTGACACCTAACGAACCAGTTTCAGACAAAACCATCATTTCTGTTCAGCTCTAGTACTGAATATAGTCCTGGTTTTTCCTAAATAAAAGATGAAACAGTCAGAAAAAAGACTAAATATTAGAGAGGTAGAAGGCAATGAATACAAGGATAACCTTTGAGTATGGAAGGATGAAACTTGAGGAAAAAGTATGAATAAAATCATCAAGTTAGATTAAGATAGGACAGATAGGAGTTAGTTCTTCAAGTTAATAAATATTAGAAATGCAGGGTTTCTACTGGAGCTTAAAGAGACTACTTAAAGTAGCCTCTTTAATAAATAAATATGTTTATTTATTGAATGCACTATGGAACTCATTCTTATACCATAACGATATAGAAGGACAATGTAAATGAGTTACCAAAAATACCAAACATGCATGTACAGCAGATTATTATGGGATATAAGAAATATTTCTTGAATTTATTACCCCTATAAGATTTCTTTTACACATAAAATACTAGTAGAATATATAAATGCACTTTTTCTGCAGTCTGATGCAATTTATATGTTGTGTAATTTTCTTTTCTTACCCTAAAGTTCTTTTTTATACCTTATATGACTTATTTTATTCCTACCATATATGAATTTCTGCCTTCTATGAATTACTTAACCATTTTAAAGTTTTAGCCAAAAGTAGAAAGAAAAAGCATTCGTTTTCACAAATTATATTATTGCCATTTAAAAAGGTATTTGTAAGCTAACGATGACAGATACTTCTTTTCAAAATTAACACATTTTATGCTTTCTCTAGGCTGGAATGATAAAAAGTGATAATGATGAGTATTTCATTGAGCCTTTGGAAAGAGGTAAGCAGATGGAAGAAGAAAAAGGAAGGATTCATGTTGTCTACAAGAGATCAGCAGTAGAACGAGCTCCTGTAAACATGTCGCATGACTGCTACTATGGAGGTAGGCATCTTTGATGAGGCTTAATAATTATTTGTAATTTTAAGGTATGGTGAAAACAACTCTTCCAATCCATTAAGAGAATGTGATTGTCATGTGCTCTTGCATAATCTGGAGGTAGCAAGAGAAGTTTATAAATCATGAAATATGGCCCACCTTTTTTTAAACATGTAGCGGAATATATGTTACTGGTATTATTTTATTCAAGTCAGTATTGTGTCCCCAATCTGTTATTTATGATTTCTTTTACAGTTTCACATTAAAGTGATCATTTCTCTAGCTTCTATGAAAACTTGGAAATATTTTAGCCTTCCAGAAGTATCTCAATTATGTTATTAATATTATTTTCAAACTTTTAAGTGTCTGACTTTGGCTCAGATCATGATCTCACAGTTCATGAGTTCGAGCCTCATGTCAGTCTCTGTGCTGACAGCTCAGAGCCTAGAGCCTGATTCTGTGTCTCCCTCACTCTCTGCTGCTCCCCATCTTGTGCTCACTCTCTCTCTCTCTCAAAAATAAATAAACATTAAAACCAATTTAAACAACAAAAAAAAAAAGAAAAGAAAAATGCTATTTGATTTTAAGGTCTATTTTGCAAAACATTTTACAATATGGAAGAGAGAATCAGTTGAATGATTTTGTCAAATTTTATTTCAAAGTAGGGTGGACCACTAACGACAATGAAATTATGACATGTGAAGCTTTTCCAGTCTTGTTTGTTTTTATGAAATCTGAAAGCAATTTGTTATTAAAAAGATGTTTTTATAAGTTGAATATAAAAGTTTCCTTTCTGGAAGAGAAAGGAAATTTAAGAATCTATGTTTTTTTAACCAAATTTCAAAAAGTCTGTATTTACTTTTGCCAGGCCAACAATCTGAATTAGAGATAATAGAAATTTCCTCTAGGGAAATGTCAGGGATATAAATAAACTTAATTTAATAATCTAGATTCTGGATTAATGATATCTTGCCTTTTGAGACTTGTTACCTAGTTAGTTTGACTTTCAGATACCACCAGTTACCATTAATATGCTGTGCTGGTAGAATAGCACAGTTTAAATTTAAAATTTGGAGCACTCGGTGGCTCAGGTGGTTAAGTGTCTGACTCCTGATTTCAGCTCAGATTATGATCTCACGGTTAGTGAGATTGAGCCCTGTTTTGGGCTCCGTGCTTGGCATTCTCTTTCTTCTATCTCTCTCTGCCCTTCCCCAGCTTATGCTTGCTTTCTCCTCTCAAAATAACTAAATAAACTTAAAAAAAAAATTTAAATTAACACAGCCTGAAGAATTTTTGAGAAATACCTGACTTGAAGTAACAGCACTGAATTAATAGTGTGAAATGTGTGCATCTTCTATAGGGTCACCATGATGTAGTCAGAAGAGAGTATACTGTGCATTTAGACAAATGTGAGTAGTAGCTCTAAAACGTCAAGTTGTTCTGTTACCTTAGATTAGTATTTAACCTTTTTGAGCCTCAGTTTATCTGAGAATAAAGCATTAAAATACATTGCACAATTATAGTATTAGTAATAGTATTTGCAAATTGTTGAATGTAGCCCTCAACAATAAGCTACCTTAATCAATGGTAGCTGTTGTTATTGCTATTAATTATTAATAGTAATAATTTTAGACAAAGATATATATGTTAAGAGTTTTAATTAAAGTTGAACCTTTAGGCATTGCTTGCCTTCATGTTGGGAATATGTTGCTATTAGTTACCATTTTTATTTTCATGTTTTAAAAATGTCATTCTAAATCAGAAGACTGGTTATATCAAAGGGTAGGTAGGAGAATACAGTACTTTTTCTAGAGCTTAATTGTTAGTAATATCTAATATCTTTTGTGAAGCAGTAGTTAAATATCTTTTAGAAAAGCATAGCCCACATGTTCTAGAATTGTATTAGAGGACCAGAAACCAGATAAGTCACTATGACTTTCTTCTCAGTTGCTCCTCTGTCATACCGATGGTTTCACCAAGCAATAGATGATTCATTTCAGTGCCTGAAGGTATCCATCCTGGTACTTTTCAGTACCAGTACTGTATTATTTACAGAGAAGGAAAGAAGAGTTTTTTATTGAATTAATAAAATTATAAGAAATAATGATGTTTAATACCTATTGTATTTCTAGATACTAGATTAGGAAAAATAATTTAGTCATTAGGGCATATAAATTTAAAAGAATTAGATGAGATTAAGGAAATTTGGGGCATTAGTTTAGAAAATCATTTAAAATATCAATTCTAGTAGCATCAACATCAACTTAACACAGATTTTATAATGAGGTGTCTAAAGAATGCAGACACTGAAAACCTTTTTTAGTTTTTCAATTTTGAATAGAAGATTACTTTGTAGTTGAAATAGGCCACAAAATACATTTTGGAAAGATATTCAGCAATCATGGGTCAAAGGGAGAGGAGTTTCTTTGTTAATTCTCAATAACCTTAAAACTTGACACAAAATAGAACATAGAATATTCCCTGATAAACCTTACTATGTAACTTTTATTTTATTTGTGAAGTTCTGATTGAACTGAATTGCTGATGATATCAATTTACTTCCTTTTGAGAATCTTAAATTGTAAACATATACTCTAGAAATGGAAATGTCTTCCTAGGGTAAAAAGAGATTCAGATTCAGAACTTTAAGTACTATACTATAACTTTAAAATTCTGCTTTTAACTTCTTTGTCACAGGACTGAGAGCCAAGCTTTTTCATGGACTACATACTTTCCAAGTGAAATTAAAAATATATTTTTATACTTTATTCCATCATTCTAAAATGTAAAACTGAACAGATTGTAGGTTTAAAAAGTATATTGAAGGGCGCCTGGGTGGCTCAGTCAGTTGAGTGTCCAACTTCGGCTCAGATCATGATCTCACGGTTCGTGAGTTCATTCCCCGCGTTGGGCTCTGTGCTGACAGCTCAGAGTCTGGAGCCTGCTTCTGACTCTGTGTCTCCCTCTCTCTCTGCCCCTCCCCTGCTCATGCTCTGTCTCTGTCTCTCACAAAAAGTAAAATAAACATTAGGAATTTTTTTAACAAAGTATTTATAAATGAAAACTATAGTATCATATAACATAATGCTTTGTCAGGATCAATTCATGTGGTTATTTTAGGAGACACATGAGGTCTTTTTTAATAAGTTATAAGAAGGAGATGAAAATACATAAGATGTACTTAGAAATGCATTTAAGGGGCCTGGTGTCAAGTTTTTCTGATAGCAGTTCATCAGGAAAAGTTTTTATCATAAACAAGGCACTTCTGACCCAATAGAGTTTCAGCATTAGGGCCCCTGTAAATGAATATTTTGCTGTATTTTGTGGGTAATCCCCATAATTGCCTGGCCACATGTCTTGCTTTGTTACCTTAGCAGCTCAGAGCTATCATTTGTTTGAGTTCTGTAATTTAGTGGGAATATTCTATATTAAAACCAGTTATAACCTAAGCTAGGTGATAATAGTGAGATGGAGAGAAAGAGCAAAATTGGAGTGATATTTAAGTAAAACTGACAGAGTTATTTGATGCAGAATATATCAGGGGTGGAGAGAGAGTAAACAAGGATGACTCAGAATCCTAATTTGAAAGACCAGAGGATTCTCTTTCCAGAATTCAGGTATTTAAAGTGAGAAACAGAAATAGGCTTGTTGGAGAATGACAAGGGGTTTTAGTTTGGTATATTGAGTCTGAAGATCCATTGGAATAGTGAGTGAATTAAAAAATGCATAGTATATTTTCATAATCATGTCTCAGAGTCAGTGAATGAATGCCCTTATATACATGTTGGGGTAGGGATGGGTAGAGATTAGCTTGGAGTCAGGAGGCAAGAATTGCCTTGTGGATGCTTTGAATGTCTCTGCTTGCCTTCTACTCTCTCTTTTGCAACTTTATATCAATGAGAATCAGAAGGTGCACACCTTGCACAGAATTGGAAGCCCATGAAAGATGCTTCCTACCTATCAATGCAGGAAGGGAGGACATTGTGTCCTAAAAAACAAAAACAAAGCTAAAAGCAAAGCAAAAAGTATGCTTCTGAGCTATTTATGAACACTCATGAACCCTAAGCTATTCCACTCAACTAAAAATCAACATCTGTTTGATTCCTTATCCTCTTAGAATATTTATCTAGGTTTCCAATAAAAGTCACAGCTTTGAACCTGTTGAGATAATATATTATCTCAACTATTTCCATATATCACACAGATTTTCTTTCCTTGACTCTTAATAAGGAAATTGTATTGTTTCTGAAATGTGGACAAATGTGAAGAACTGTTTGAAAATATATTGAACTTGTAAAATCACAGATGCAGTACTCTGCTTTGGAATTACTGTTTTAAGACCTAAAACAGTTTTATGTTTGGCAATATAAATAATCTCTTCCAGTGCAGAATTGGCAGGTGTTTATAACACATAGTACTGCCAGTTTCTGGCAAAGAAGTTCTATCCTTCTCATTAAACAACAAACAAACTGTGCATGTTTATGATAAAAAAAAAAAAAAGCTTGTCTGCTTCATCATTGTGGGGAGAGTTGAATTTACTTCTTTTTTTGATTTCTGCTTTGGGAGGATGGAAATCCCATCCATTTTTGGACATTTGGTTTAGACAAAATTTTTTTTTAATATTTTACTGGTTTTGAAATTTCACTTGGTAGTGACATGGTTAATCAGCTAATAAAGGGGCATAAAGTTCACCTCCACTGTTAAATCAATCAGTTGAATCTAAACTCATGAAAAACAAAACCTACCCCTGACCATCTCTTAAGATTGTCTACACTGTCATCAATAAGAACTTTGCTTTAGGCAGTCTATTCGGGGGTGGGGGAAAGAGGGGCTCCACTTGTATGACATCATTCAGCTTTTCATATTTTTTAAAAAAATTTAATCCCTAGGCCCTTAGGCTTCTCCTATCAAATTACAAACTATTCACTCACCAGAAGCCTTGTGTTAAAGTAATTTTTGTAATTACTTCCTACCAGTGGGAAACAAGGAATAGTAAGCCTTTATCTCCTAGCTTCCTTTCAGGATTTTCATTTTCCTGCACGAACCCAAGCGCTTGTGTTGCTGGTGTGGTTGTCATGGTGCTGTGAAGGAGTGTCTTTGTCCCAGGTGGGAAACATGTACAAGTCAGAAATGATTTGGGAGTTGCTCCTGGTTGCCAGGGAATGAAACTATGAAGCAAGAACTTGAATAATGGGAAGACTATTTCTTATTTTGGTGACTCTAGGAACTTCCTAGGCAGAGTCCTTCTTTGAATCTATAGAAAAGTCAGTAGGTACTATAACCTATTGTATTTCCAAGTTCTCATGACCTGTGCCCTGACCATAGAGAAACTGTGGTGGGCTTTGCAAGCAATCTAAATAAATAAATAAATGAATAAATAAGTAAATGAGAGAGATTAGTCTTTATCATGTTTTCCTACTAAATGAAGCATGGAACATAATATTACTAAATCATTAAGATCTGCCAAATAGCAACCATTCTTTCAGCTAGATGTTAAGTGATAAATTTCACTCATTTTTACTCTGCTGTATAGTTTACTTTATAATATAATCTAGGGTCAGTCATTTGTCAAAGGTGATACCAGTGAATTCATGTGGAAATACTAATCATATTTATGTAATTCCCAATTGCTTTTTCGGTTGGCGTTGCGTATTTCATAATCCATGTATTTATAATAATTATTGGCAAAAAAAAGAAGGCAATTAAAGATTGAGTTATTACATGAAATAATCAGGAAGCAGAGTGATAGTTAAAGACCTTTCAGATATGAAAGATAAAGGATATTACTTTATTTACTTATATTAAAATGTCTTGCAGGGCCTATACTGTCCCTTCACAAATAGATACAATGAAAGGCGTTTGTTTATCTAGACCAGGATTAAAGTGTTACAGATATAACTCCATATGTTTTTTTTTCTAATAAAGAGTTGAGTGTGGAAAGATAATACTGTATTAAGAATTCACAGCTGCTAGATACTACTTAGTTACTGATGTGGCGTTAAGGGAGACAGAGAACTGGAAGACTGTAGCTATATCTGGGTGATTGAAACAAAATTGAAAGCAGTTAATTTATATTATGGTACAGAGATAATGCAGATCATATAAACTGGACATTGATTCTTAATTTAGATGCTTGGCTACTCAGAAGTAACTATATCAGTTATTGACTCATGAAAGAACAATTATTACCAAGATAAAACTTTGTTAGTGTTTAAAATGTATTTGTTTTTTCTGAATATAAAATATATCCTAATGTCAAAATGTCCTTTTAGTGTTTGGTTTCATTCACATGAACTGTTTTTACTTAGGAGGAGTAGACTCTATTTTTAGTAAAATATTAAGTACACTTTGACCCTACACATGCCAAGTGTGCCTGCTTAAACACATTTTAAAGCCTGTACTTACTTTCTTTCCATGTACAACTTAGAAACTTTCATGTGAGTAAGTGGGAAGCTTTTGTGTAAGGAATTCAAATATTCCTGGAGGTTTAGTAATCTTTAGTTTCATTATTTCTGTCTCTAACAGAAAAATAAAATAATTATTCTAAAATAATGTGATTGTTATTTTTAAAGAAGATAATTTGCCATAAGGTTTTATTTATGTCTTTCATGGTTTTCTTTTTTCTACTGGATCATCGGTTGTTAACTTTAAATAGAAAATTTATTTATGAGGATCAGTGCTATTTACTTCGGTATTTTGTAAACAATTTTTGTGTGCATGTGGGTTCCTCACATCCTGGTGGAGGACTCGGGTGTGTTATTCTCAACCCTCTTCATGGGATCTTTTTATCCCTCTCCCTGCAGGGCATCTTTTAAGTAGATGAAGTGGAAGTTAGTGATATATGTTGGAAAAAATGGAACAATGGTAACAAATAAGTGTAGCACAGAAATAATATTTTTTATGTGAAAAGCATTTGTTATTAGATTATGCGGACTCTGAATTAAAGTGTGAGGGCTATAATCAGGCCAAAATAAATGCTCCTTTAATGTGCAATTCTGCAAGGGAAGCTGAATGCTTGATTTTGTTCTTTCTAGATACCAGAAGGTTTACTCCCATTTTCAGCTGTGATCCAGCTGGTCTAAATATCTACACTGAAAAATTCTTAGTGGACGTTCTTGAACTTGGGATTTAGATAAGATGGAAAGATTTATTTTAGGAATGATTGGAGCCATTTCCCTGAGTGAGACTATAAAGTTTACTGGAGATAAGTATTATATATAGCATATTCATTTCTTACTTTTCAGTACCTTACTCTCTTGAGAAAAAAATCTTTGACAAGTTTGAATGAGGCATTCGTTCAAATTGGTTTTGTTTGTTTATCTTTCATAATTATTATAACCACTTAAATGCCCCATTAACTTGTTGCTTGCTTTTTGGCTGAGACATTTACTTGTTCATTATTTTAGAGCTCTGACGAATAATCCAAGTAGCTTAAGCCTTTGTATATATTCTTTTTCAAAGGACAGTCTTTAATTGTGGGTGTTGTTTAGTCAATTTCTGTAGAAGAGTTTGTTTCTCTTAAGTGCACTTTACAGATTGCTGTGTGTTAGGCGTTAAGAATAAGGGCTGTGTGGTATTAACATTCTGCATTTTAACTTCACTTCTCTGTCTCAGCACTTTGGCTGGTTTTGTTGTCATGTTTTCATGTTTTATCAGATTTTACTCCATATGCTAAAGGGATAAAAGCAATATCTAAGCCCCTTTTGGTGAGTTGAGTGAGTGGTAAAAATGGAGTCTTCTTATGTCCTGCACCATGATCCTCATACTAACAAAATGCCACTGGACAGCAATGTAGTAATGAGGAATTAGGATATTAGGACAGATTTTTAATTTCTCCATTCCCAATTTTTTTTTTTAAATCTTTTTATTTATTTCTAGGAGAGAGAGAGACAGCGTGAACAGGGGAGGGTCAGAGAGAGAGGGAGTCACACACTCTGAAATAGGCTCCAGGCTCTGAGCTGGCAGTCAGCACAGAGCCCGACGCGGGGCTCGAACCCACGAACCGCGAGATCATGACCTAAGCGAAAGTCGGACGCTTAACCGACTAAGCCACCCAGGCACCCCTCTCCATTCCCAGTTTTGGATGACACATTTCAATGTAGCCAATATAGGAATTTGATGCAAATCAACATTGCCCTTCCTCCTTCTGCGGTCCTGGGCTTGGCTTTTGAGTCCAGTGGGAAGTCCTAGGGAAATCACTGCTAGGTATGGTGCAGACATCACCCTATTTATGTTTAAAGGAGGTATAATTAAGTTCATGAGGCAGATTAAAAAAATTTTTTTATAGTTTATTTTTGAGACAGAGAGAGACAGATCGTGAGCAGGGAAGGGTCAGAGAGAGAGGGAGACACAGAATCTGAAGCAGGTTCCAGGCTCTGAGCTGTTCAGCACAGAGCCCAATGCAGAGCTGGAACCCACGAGCCATGAAATCATGCCTGAGCTGAAGCTGGACGCTCAACCGACTGAGCCACCCAGGCGCCCCAGATTTTTTTTTTTTGGTCTTCTTCAAGATCCTTCTCTCTTCTGTGATGATGCAAAATTTGAAAAGTCAGCAGAAGCATTTGTGTGGTTGTTACAGGGTTGCGATCACCTGAGTTCCCGTGGGCATCTTTTCATCATTCACCAGTACTCTTTCTCTGAAATTTATGGAAGAAATGTTCTAACATCCTGTCATCTCAGACTTGTACAAATTATTATGATATACATTGAAATTATTTTTATAGATTTGAGATCTGAAGCATAGATGTTGGTGAAAATAATTATTACAGTAATCACTCAGATTTTTATTCTCAGAGCAGGGGGCTGGTTCCTCTTGATGCTGACTGTGCCCCTGGGGTACCATCTAACCCGGAGGGAACTTTTGGGACTGGAGCACCCAGCCCAAAGAAAGCTCCACAGTTAGAGATGGGATCTCCCTCTGAAAGCCTGCGGTTAGAGATGGATGATAGGATCCTCTCCGTCCTGGGCTGAGGTTTTTCTCTTGTCCAATTACAGCCCTACACTTCCCCAGCCTCTCTTTCTCTTCCCTTTATCTCTCTGCAGAAGAGGATTCCTCCCCTCTACGCCTCCGTGTCCCAGCCCGTTTTTATCTCCCTCAGTTTGCAATCACACACCTATGAGACCATCTTCCTAGTGGACTCTGTCTTCTTTCCTTCCAGACTCTTGGGGTTCAGAGTCCTTTGACTTCAGCCCTTCTTTGTTTGAGAGATGCAGGTGGGAAGTACGGATCTTCCTACTTTTCCACCATCTTGGCCTGTTCCTCAGATTTTTATTCTTAAATAAAACCCCAAGTTTTATGGATTTTTCATCTTTCCTAGTTATATGGCCCACTTTATATTGTAACTTGGACCTCATCTCACAGTGTACATAAGAGTGTCACTTTCTGCTGCTGCTTTTTATGACTTCATGACAACATTGATAAAGCAACTCAAATAATTAGAATCAAGTTCAAGGTTTGTATTCTGAATAGAAATTAAGTAAATGGTAAGCCAAGAATTTACTCTAAACATAGGAATTATGAAAATTGACCTTCCTTTTATTGATAGAGTAGTTACATTATAGCACATATTAATTCTGTGCAGATATTCCTGGAGAAAACCAAGAAGAAACAGGGGAAGCAGCCCAGCCCTCTTACACTGTGGAATGCATCACAATTTGATCTTGTGCAGGAGTTTTCTATGTTAACTGCTCTGTGGGTTTCTTTGGCTGGCTGCGTAGGCCCCACCGGGCTGATATTCCTGGTCTGCCTGGCTGCTGCCTGCCTGCCTTGCTGGCTTTCACTGCAGGTCTTCCTCAATTTGACTAGAGGCTGCTCTCACGGGTGCAGCAGACCACCCTGAGTCTGGCGAGGACCCTTACTTATGCAGCCCACATGGTCCCCTGTAGCTTTTCGTGTGCTTAGTTCAGCAGCCCTTTTTACAGGGTCCCCGAGAAACTCAGATCTTGCTGTTCCTGTAACACAGAACCAAGGGGAGTCATGGCTTCCTCAGCTGCATCCAGATTGATGTGCTAGCAGCCGTTGGGGTGTTCTCCTTCCAGAGTCCCCAAGACAAAGCAGGAAGAAAGGCTTGGGTGCTTAGAGATCCCCATAGATCTGAGTGTTTTCATACTATGTCCTTTCTCTTTTGAAACGTGGCCTTGAAGGGAACTGGGCAGAAGTCAGAACCACCGTCTCCTCATTCTCCTTTGTCTCCCTCACCTCAGAAGCATTGTAAGGTCTAAAGCACCAGACTTGTCTTTTCCTTCGTCTGATTAAATGCTTTTTTCCTCACTACACCAGTCTCATGACTAAGACTTATGATGGCCAGGCCTTTCTTCTCATAGGAGGAAAACACAAATAAAAACCAAACATGCAAATAAAAAACTGCTGTGTTCTGGCCTCCAGGCCTGGCGTTGATTTGTTATATGAGAACTAAGAGAATTAGAACTTCCTTTCCTTGCATACAGCCTTGCTTACCAATCTCTTTTTCTTTGGAAAAATCTTACTTGAACTCCAAAAGCTAAATATGGAGTTTCCTTATATTCTTTCTTGATGTAACCGTCCGACTGTCTGAGGGCCTCCTTCTTCCCTCTTTACTCCCCTCACTCAAGGCCTTCTCGCCACTCTTGGGGATGATTAGAGAGTCATCTGTGCACAGACACAGAGAAGAATAAACATATTTTCCAAATGTCCTCCCCATTACATGAGTTATCATATTTCTGTGGTCCACATTGCTGTACTTCCATATCGTAGTTGCAGAAACCATATATATCAAGGGGTAGTTGGAAGGGCTCTTGTTAGAATCTTTTCCCCTTATTTTGTACATGTAAGTTTGGATAAAGAATGATAAGATGACAAATGCCAGATAGTGAAATACAGGGTTACAAATGGAATTAATGTCAGAAAAAAGACCAATTTGATCTTCATAACTCAAACACGTCTTCCCACATGATTGGTAGTCTAAAACATATCACAAATATGGCCTTGACATCCTGAGTCACTGGAAGAACCCTGGAGTTTTCAGTTTGTCAGTGTCTATGTTTCTAAATATGGAGTCTTAATACTACTTGACTATTATTTTCTTTTTCTAATTAATATCTGCAAATATAGAATTTCATCCCAAATCCCACAGAATTTTATTTGTGATTAGAAGAAGAAATCAAATCTGTTCTCTTTGTGAATAGAGAAACCTGATGTTTTATTTATGATATGATTAAAATTACTAAGTGACTTTTTTTGCTTTTCATCCAAAGCAAAGCATAATAGTATAATCATTATGAGTCCACATACTACTTTTGTAGATTTTTTTAAACTTTTGGTCCAGAGATAGGAGAGTGATGTTAAAAGTGACAGAGGTACCATGTCCAATCCTCCTTCAGTTGAAATAGAGAGGTCATCTGTTTTAGTCTTCTTCAGTTCTTGGCAATAACAAAGGAAAAATTAATAAGGCCAGTCATGAAGGCAGTTTCTTACCTCAGGTATTCAGATCCAGTGACTAAAGCTTAAAGAACAACTTGAATGTGATATATGGCAGGAAGACGAATGGGAATAGGAAGCCAGAAGTGCGTGGTGCTTAGTCCCTTGAGAATATCCCTTATTTTTCTAGGCATGGGGCAGAGTAGGAATGTTTATTTCAGAAAACATATTTTAATTAATATAAGAACATATTCCATTAAAATGGGATCACACACATTCTCTGTCCAACCCCCTTTCCACACATACTCTAACCCCACCTTAATGGCCATTCCTGTGAAAGGTGTTTCATAGCCAAAGGAAGGCAGTCCAAGTGTGTTAAATTTTCTTAGGGTAAAGTTAGCCAAGGATATCCTGTAAAAACAGATTCAAACATTTGAAGCTGATCTCTTGAGCCAGTTTTAAAATTAGATCTTCAAATGATCTTTAGAATACTAAAGAAATCAGAAATCTCAGCAGTGACTTTTTTTTGACATAAGACTATCAACATGTATCTCTTTAACAACCTTCACTATTTTCTGTCTCACAGAGAAGGAAAAAGCGCTCACATTTTTCAGCTAGTTCATAAGAAAACTAAAGCATTTATGAGAAATGGAATAGAGGCCCATAGTTTATGCCTTTAAAAGGTATGAAGACTTAATAAGTAATTATTAATGGTCAGTATTAGACAAACACTTTAGTACGTTATTGACACAAGATACATTATTTTGGTTTATAGAGTACTCAATATATGCTTTCCCATCCAAGAATATAGTATACTTCAGGGGTGCCTGGGTGGCTTAGTCGGTTAAGCGTCCAACTTTCGCTTAGGTCATGATCTCGCGGTTCGTGGGTTCGAGCCCCGCGTCGGGCTCTGTGCTGACTGCCAGCTCAGAGCCTGGAGCCTGTTTCAGTCTGTGACTCCCTCTCTCTCTGACCCTCCCCTGCTCACGCTGTCTCTCTCTCTCTATCCTAGAAATAAATAAAACATTAAAAAAAAAGAACATAGTATACTTCAATAATGATTGGTAAAGAAGCATACAACTAAATCAAACCATTATGTAATTAGCATTATAATGACTGATTTAGAAAACATGTTTTGTGACTTTATGTCAGTGAAAGTTACAGTGCTTGAAGGCACATGTAGAAATCCTATTACGTCAGGGATTATTTTATTTTATTTTTTTGAACAGCAGGCAGAAGTTTATTAGAATATGAGATCATAAAGGAAGAATAGTATGAAAGTTCTCTTTACAGCGAGGGGACATTCAAAAGTGAATACTCCAGGGATATTTTTATGCAATAAATTATTTAACCAGGTTGATTCAATGTCTTTGCTGTTATTGCGTGGTAAACATTTTTTTCTTTAATGTAGTTTTAGCTCAAAGTCTTACTGTTAAGCTCTGTGACCTATGTCAAGTTACTTAACCTATCAGTAACTGGTTTTTCATCTACAAGATGAGAAAATAATAGCACTTGTTTCAAAGGATTGTTCTTTGGATTAAACTGATATTGATGTGAAGCAATTAGTTTTAGCTCTTGAAACTTACTAAGCACACAGTAAAAGTTACCTCTTATACCTATATTATGACTAGTTTCCTTCTGTAGTAGTTTCAAAATCTTACATGAATCATCAGCTGTTTTTCTTTGAGCATGTGGTTTGTTATATTTTTATCAAAGCATCACTTTGTTTTTCTCCCTTTGGTAGCATGCATGCTCTCTTTTGTGTTTCTACTTTCAGCTTCTAGGAAATTTCTCTTCACTAAAATTTCCTTAGGTGCACCTGGGTGACTCATTGGTTAAGTGTCTGTCTCTTGATTTCAGCTCAGGTCATGATCTCACAGTTAATAATATTGAGTCCCATAGCGAGCTTCACACTGAATGTGGAATCTGCGTGAGACTCTCTCTCCCTCTCTCTCTCTCCCTCCCTCTGCTGGCACATACACACATAATCTCTCTCAAACAGTAAATAAATACATAAATAAATAGGATTTTCTGAGATGATGAAAATGTTCTATATCACTGCTATTCATATGGTAGCCACTAGCCAAGTGTAGCCATTGAGATGTGACCAGAGGACTGAGGAACTGAATTTTTAATTTTAATTTTAATCAATTTAATTTAAAGAGCTGCATGTGATTAATTGCTTTTGTAATGGACACCACAGGTTAAGAATTTGCACATGGCATATATCTTCTAACGGTTTTCAAAGTTCTTTCATAAGCCTTATTCTATTGGAGTCTCCTACAAATTACATGACACAGAATAGGTGGGATTACTCCAGCTTTTCCTCTTTGCTCAACATCCCTTATTCAAAATCTAGCATAGAGGCTAGCACAGAGAAGGTCTTCAATAAATATTTATTGAATTAATGAATGAATGAACCTGATACTTAGAAATGTTAAGTACCTTTAAAACTGAACAGAAGAAGCTTTCAACTGAAATTTTTCAGGAAGGTCCAAAATGAAATGTCCTATTATGTAGGATAGCCATCGTGACATATAGTGTTAAAGACTCATGGGAGAAAATGACAAGAAAGATTATCCAAAAAGAGCTCTTCTCACCTCAGATGTCTGTCAAACCCAGACTACGTAATGAAGTCCACTGGTGATGGTTTGAGGGCACTTCATTGCATAGTCTATTTGAGCATCAGAGTGTGGGAATTGAACAGAGCCCAGGAATGGTATGCACAGCATAGAAGAGATCGTTGGGTGCTCCAGATTTAGGATGTAGACTATGCTTGTTTACTTAGTTGCGATCCTGTCTGTCACACATTTCTTCCTGTTATTCTAGAGACATTCATTTTCCATCTTTACATGCTTTTTTCATAAAGACACTCCTGGGTCTCAAGTGGGAAATGCAGAGTGTACAGATAGATGATATAGGTCTCCTCTGTCTTCATAAATATTGGAATTTTGGCCCTTTTGCCCGTTTGTAGGTTTTTTTTTTTCTTAATCACCATCATTGCCAAATTTCTGTAAAGAACATATCTCCTTTTACTCCCTCTTCCTTATCACTCCGTCTCTCATCCAGCTCCCCCTGAGTTTGGCTATCATCCTCAGCATGTTACATAAGGAGTTTCTCCCAGATACTGAGTGACACATAAAAATTTCAACAGATTTTTCTTTTCGGAGCCCAATCTCTTGAACCGCTTCATGCTATTTGAAGCAGTACAGAGTTTTCTGTTATCTTGGCTTCTGTAGCCTCCTTATAATAACCGGTCAGTTATTTTGGCTCTCTTGTCATTTAGCAGGGCATTTCCTCTTGTCTCAATTTTATCCTACATAATTTCGAAAGAGCTGTTCTTTTTATGGCTTCAAGTATTATCTTCATTGAATATCCAGAAGTGTTTTTTGGTATGGGTTTTGGAGCCTGCCCAATGTGACTTTAAATAGTAGCTCTGCTATGGATTAGCTCTGTGACCTTAGGAACTTCTGACAACTTCTTCAGATACCATTACCTCATTAATGAAATGGAAATTCTGCTTACCTCATGGTGCCGCTAATGATATGCTGCCATATACAAGATGGGCAGCCAACCTATAATCTCTCTCATGCCTTTCCCTATGTGTTTTTTACCACTCCCAAAAACATTCCCCAAAACACACTCCTGTGTCCTTTTCTCACAGGAAAGACCAGTTAATACTAGATTGCAGTGACCTTATTTTTACAAGTTAAAAAATAAAATATAAATTAAAAAATATAAAATAAAAAATAAAGCAAACCCCCCCCAAAAAACCCCAATGTAGTCACCAAAGTGATATAGTATGACATGTATTTTAGATCTCTCTGCCCTCCATGTGGGGTACAGAATAGAGGAGTGGGGACATGCAGTCTATTTGGAGTTTACTGGAGCAATCCAGGTGAGAGGTGATGACAGCGTCCTATGTGTCTACTCTAATGTGAAAAAGGAGGAGGGGGTGGGGTTGAATGCGTTTTAAGCTAAGCCGTCTGTTTTAACAGGTTTACTTTCATGTGCTGCTGTTTGTGATCATTATAACCATTAGATATTTAATATTTATTTATTTAGTTACTCATTATTTGTTTAAATTTATTTATTGATTAATGTACATCCAGGTTAGTTAGCATATGGTGCAACAGTGATTTCAGGAGTTGATTCCTTAATATCCCTTACCCGTTTAGGCCACCCTTCCTCACACAACCCCTGCAGCAACTCTCTGTTTGTTCTCTGTATGTAAGAGTCTTTTGCGTTTTGTCCCCCTCCCTGTTTTGATATATTTTTGCTTTCCTTCTCTTTGGTTCATCTGACTTCACTCATATGGGGAATTTTAGATTTTTCACTTTTAAAATTTCAAAGTAACATGAACAACAGAATGCCTTTTGCTACCCCTGACCCCTGTCTAATCTCTGAGCATAGGATTCAGGGAAAGGGCAGAGATAAGGGTTCTATGTTATATGTATTATTTACTTTTGTTCACTGGTTTTGTTTTGCTTTTTACAAAAATATACATAATTTTTACAATATGTTTTTGAAATCATGATATAATTGAAAATATCTCAACACTTTCAAAAGTAATGCCACATTTGATAGATACTCTTTTCCAGAAACTTTTTTCTATATCTTCAGTACCTTCTTGTCGCTTCTAGTTAGTGTTTATTTTCCATCTAGAGTGTCTTTTTTCTTTTTTTAAGTTTATTTTTTTAGTTTGAGAGAGATTGTGCACAACTGAGGAAGGAGCAGAGAGAGAGAGAGAGAGAGAGAGAGAGAGAGAGAGGAGAGAGAGAGAATTCCAAGCAGGCTCCCACCACCATTTCAGAGCCTGATGTAGGGCTCGAACTTACGAACTGCGAGATCATGACCTGAGCCAAAGTCGGACGCTTAACCGACTGAGCCACGCAGGTGCCCCTAGGGTGTCATTTTTCAATGGAAGTGTTTTCTTTTTATTATTATTATATTTNAGGTTCGAACCCACGAACCGTGAGATCATGACCTGAGCCCAAGTCGGATGCTTAACTGACTGAGCCACCCAGGTGCACCACAATGGAAGTGTTTTCTTTCTTTTTTCTCTGAAATTCTATAGCTCGTATAAGTTTATTTTTACACTGTGTCATACTGCACTTATAATATGAATTATTTCATATGTTTTTATTCTTGATCTATTGAAATCTGTTTTTTATTCCTGGCTGTTTATTTGCAAAATAAATAACAAACTCTTTGGAGATAAAACTGTGCTGTTCCACTTTGCTTTCTACTCACCTTGTCTCTCTGGGCCATTAGCCTCTTCCTTTGGCTTTTATGACTTGGCTCAGATTTCCTTCTTAGCCTCCTTTCTTGGTAACTTTTCCTCTTCCTGTCTTTCTCATGCAAGTCTGTTTTTGTCTTCTTCTTTTTTCGCATTTTGAACCATCGGTGATCTGTGGAAAAATTACACAGTGGTACGTCTTGCCCACATTCCTCTCTTGAGCCCTAAGACTGTATATATTCAACCACTTACTGCCGCCCTTGGCTATCCATGAAGAGCTTTAACCTAATTGTGACCAACACTGAGCTTGTTTCTAACCATCCATCTTCTCCTGTTCGATCCTGATCTTAGTGACCAGTACCAACATGCACTCAGCTTACCCTTCTGACTTTCCCATCCCTCATCGATTTGGAGAATAAGACCCATGAATTATACACCTTAGAAGACTGTCAAAATAGCCTTCAGTCTTCATTGCTTTTATTTTTGTTCAAAAATTTTTTTGTTGTGAATACTGCAGCAGCTTCGTATTTTCCTGCTTCTACACTTGGCTATCTCTACTCCATTTTGAGATAGAATGTTACCAAAATTTGTGGATTATGTACACATACCATGTTTGTGTGTGCATATGTGTGTGTGTGATGCACAAATGTATCATTATAGTTTATAGAACATGCACGGCATGTACTATAGGATGTCCACAGAGATAGAAATGATAAAGAATGTAAGATAGATAACTTTAATAGAAGGTCTATTTTTCCCTCCATGTTCCAGCAACCAGTTTTACATATGTTTCCAGTGTAAGTGCTTTGGTATCATGCTTTGGAGATTTTGTTGCTTTTGATTGAAGATGTAATGATCTTTGTAAACTGAGATCTTTTATGTCACTATTTAGTCTAAAATTCTAGGGACGCCTGGTGGCTCAGTTGGTTAAGCGTCTGACTTCGGCTCAGGTCATGATCTCACAGTCCATGGGTTTGAGCCCTGCATCAGGCTCTGCTGGCAGCTCAGAGCCTGGAGCCTGCTTCAGATTCTGTGTGTGTGTGTGTGTCTCTCTCTGCCCCTCCCCTGCTCACTCTCTGTCTCTCTCTCTCTCAAAATAAAGACATTAAAAAATTTTTTTAAAAAGAGTGAAAAAAGTTCTTTAGTCATTATATATATATACATACATATATGTATGTATGTATCTCTTCCTATTGTATATAGAATATATATGTATATATATGTATGTATGTATGTATCTCTTCCTATTGTATATATATGTACCTATTTTAGCATTGTCCTCCATGACTGGAACTCCCTTATCTTAGCTCTCTTACTACTCATTGGGAACTGCTCCCAATCCCCACTATTCACTCTGTACTTTGGCTCTACTAAACCCTAAACTCCCAAACACACATTTTCTCCCACCTCACCTTCTTGTTTGTCTTTACATTTGCTAGACTATGTAGCTCTTCCTTTTGAAATGCTGGAAGATATCCTTCTATCAGGCTTTACCTAAGGAAACATCAGACCATGTTTTTGAGAAGAGAATAAATGTCTGCTGTGGGTTTTGTAAGGTCTGAAATGTGGGAACAGTAATATTTGTTTTGTATCTGAGGACTAAATGAGATAACTCATTTCAACTCCTGGCACACATGGTTTGCCTTTTTAAATTCATATCCAATTCATTTTGTCTAATCTCCTCTAATAGTCTCCTTTGAAAATAAAAATATGATTTTCTCTTAGTTTTCTTGCTTATAATAATTTAAAGGAAGTCTACTCTTTCATAACTAACATTGTACATAATTGGAGAAGAGCCTGCCATAACACAGAGGGGACATTAGAAAGCTTTTTGAAAAAATGCTCACTCTCATAAGAGAGTCATTGTTGTACATACATACTTTCCAAAAAGCTGGACCGAATTTTTCTTTTCTAATGAAACTATACTCTGTAAAACAGAGTTTTTTACTTTGCAAAGGCACCAACTTTGTATGATGTGAATATTTGTATTGTTCCTCGTCTCCCACAGAGCTTCCATAGTTTTTGAAGGGTTTTGAAAGGAGTCCATTATTTTAAAAATGTGGGGGAATGACTGTCCTCAAGCTGTTTTAATATTCTTTGAGTTATTCAATCTGCTTTTCCAACTCATATGCATACATATATTGGGAACAGAAGGAGGGAGAAATGGATCTTATTTATGTAATGATGTATTTTGCCTACCAACTAGTAGACTTTTAATGACAGAATACTAATTGAATACCGTATCTATGCCTTATTTAAAAAAGCATAATCTTCCGCCCCCCACCCCCCGCCCCAGACATGTATGAGTAAGGCACTCTAGTTCAATAGTATCTACTAACTAAACTTAAAAGCTATGTTTCGGTGAGAGGGAAACACATCCCCAAATGCTTTCTTTCCCAAAATGCGGAAAATAAAGAAAAAAATCTGAACATGTAGGACTCTTTTGTATTTAAAAATTTCGGAAATGTATGCCACAGAAATGGATAATGCATTGGGCAAAGAGATCTTCATTATCTCAGCCAACAGTGGTCTTCAGAAGCAATGACATCAGTGTTGATTCACTGACTTCAGAATTCAGGCAGGAGCCAGAAGCCTCAGAACTTAGGCAGCTTCTTTGTCAACACAGTGCAGAAAAGAAGACACAAAGAGCCTCCCTTTGAGTCATGGCAGGCTTTGCGACTCCTTTCTTGGCCCTTTGTGAAAGCACATGACTGGACTTGTAGAAGATTAACCCCCTTAACATTTCTGTAAAAAATTAAACAGATGCAAAGCAGCTCCCTCACCTTTTTTCCTCTGTGTTGTGAATTCCGTATTATGGTGGGCAGTGAATTATTTTGAATTCCCTCAGAGAGGCCAGGGCAGTCAATGAGGACTGTGAATGAGGGCCCTCTGAAGGGCTCAGTTGTGGGTTTTCTTGGGCTTTCACTTTTCTTTATAGCATTATTCCTCTGAAAGAGTTCCCTCTAAGAGAGGGGTCAGTCTAGAGACCTTTATAGTGCTTGAAGTAATCCACCCTTTAATCTGTTCCTTCCTGTGGGAAAATCAGTGTGGAAAAAAAAAAAAAAAAGAGTGAGTCAGTATATACGTCCAGATATAGAGTGTTTGGGCTGTTTATTTTCAATTTACTACTGTGCTTTGCATGAACATAGCTTGTTTTCAGTTTTTTAATTAAGAAAAAAATTCCAAAAACTTAATACATGGTTTATGCAGATTATTTTATATAAGTAAATGTGAAAACAGAAGAGGTGATGTTCTTAACACTATTTCTTATCCTGGATTATCATTGTATTCATCCAGCAGACATTACAAATTTTCTTAAAAAAAGTATATTCTAGATAAGGATATTATTTATCTAGAGATAAAGGATCTCTACATTTTTAAAATGGCTTTAATTCTGAGTTTATGTACATATTCTGGATATGAAAAGATTGACTATGTATTTTATCATTACATGCCAAAATGTTATGTTTGAGAGCGACAAGATTTAGTTCTTGACTTTTAATGACAAAATTGGTGGTGGTGAGAATACAAATAACAATGATTTCCTCTGGGAATGGAATAATAATTGGGAGATGAAATAGTGAGAGAAGACTGTAGCTTATTTTCTTTTTTTGCTCAATTTTTAAAATGCAGTCATGCATTCATGTTTTATGTTTGAAAAGAAAAAATTAAAATAACAAAGAGGAAAATCTAGTAGCCTGAAATAAGTAGTGAACATTTTAGTTCAGGTTCTCCTGCATCTTTTCATTTCAAATCTATAAAGATTGTATTTCCAAAAATATCTGTACCATATGATCCAGTAATTTCACTATTGGGTATCTACCCAAAGAAAATGAAAACACTAATCGAACAGATATATGTGCCCTATGTTCAGTGAAGCATTATTCACAGTAGCTGAGTTATGGAAGCAACCTGAGTGTTCAATGACAGATGAATGGATAGAGAAGATGTGGGGTGTGTGTGTGTGTGTGTGTGTGTGTGTGTGTGTATCGGGGAATATTACTCAGCCATAAAAACTAATAACACCTTGCCATTTGTGACAACATAGATTGACCTAGAGGGTGTTAAGCTCAGTGAAATAAGTCAGATAGACAAAGACAAATACCACATAATTTCACTTATATATGGAATCTAATAAAGACAACCAAACAAATGAACAATGAAACATCAGAAACAGACCCATATATTCAGAGAGCAAATTGGTGGTTGCCAGAAGGGGCAGAGGGAAATGGAGAGATAGGCAAAATAATCGAAGGGGATATAAAGGTACAAACCTTTCTGCAAGCCAGTTATAAAACAAATAAATCACAGAGACAAAAGGTATAGCGTAGGGAATATAGCCAATAATATTGTTAAAAGAAGAAAAAAAAGATCATACTCATGGCAGATTCCAATTCCAATATAAAATCTCCAGATCATAGGAGGAAGGAAAGGAAGTAAGGAATACTATTTCCATTGCAAAATATCTGAAAGATAGCAATAGCATGTTTACTAGGAGCAATCTTTTGAAGACGAAGTGTGCATCAAAATTTCCTTCCTAGTACCTGATTACTAGAAAGAAAATAAAGTTAGCTACATTGTTATTTGAAATAACATGGAGTGGGAAAAAAAGTGAAAAAGTAAATAAATTGGGTTTAAGCAAAGAAGTCAGTGAAAAAGTTGTTTTATCCTCCTGACCTCTCTCTTCTTTTTTTTTTTAATATTTTTATTTATTTCTAGGAGAGAGAGAGAGACAGCGCGAGCAGGGGAGGGTCAGAGAGAGAGGGAGACACAGACTCTGAAATAGGCTCCAGGCTCCGAGCTGGCAGTCAGCACAGAGCCCGACGCGGGGCTCGAACCCACGAACCGCGAGATCATGACCCAAGCGAAAGTCAGACGCTTAACCGACTAAGCCACCCAGGCGCCCCATGACCTCTCTCTTCTTGCTTTTCTCCTTCTAGAACTGTTCTTGGAGAAAATGGATGATGCACTTTAAATCTAGCCAGCACGTTGGCCTAGTATCTCTGTGAAAGGCATACATAATCAAAACTATTAGGGTAATTTGAATTTTCAAGTAAAATGAATTTCAGTACAAAACAATGTTATGATATAATCATTTAAGTTTTCCATTACTTTGAATTTAAAGGGTGGAATTTTTTTATTTGTAAGAAGGCAAGAAGAAATCGATGGGATAGGGTGGTGATAAATGGGGCTCATCTTAGGGGAAATAGCTTTAGAAGTATGGGCACCCTAAGCTCATGCAGCAGCAGGGCCACCCAAGTAGGGAGGGCTGTGGAAGGGAACAGAGTTGTGCTTGCCAACTTAATTTCTGTCCTTGCTGACCCTTCTCTTGTTCTTAGATGGAATGGTGAGGCTAAGGGACTTAGCTCGAGCTGCCCACCTCAACTGAAGCTTAGGAAATCTGAGCAGCATAGTACAGTGGAAAGGGCCGGAGTCTCTAGGAGTCAGGAAGTAGGACTTCCGGTCCTCATTTGCCACTAGCACAGAGATCTAAGGGGCTAACTTCTCTGTTGTGCTTGTAATCACCCTCCAGATGGACATACTCTATTTTAAGCTCCTTGAAGGTTCTTTATAGTCTTGGTGTTCACCATAGGGCCTACCACTTGGAACATAGTCATAATACATTCTTTTAAAGTTTGTTTGTTTATTTAGAAAATGAATGCAAGTGGGGGAGAGGCAGCTCTCATAATACATCTTTTAGATGAGTGAACATACATCATTTTTCTGATTGCCAAAATAGGGTAGGGTTGGGTGATTAGATTTAGTTGTTATGTCTCCTAAGGTTCCTTCGAGCTCTTAAACCCAGATTTTAAGTTATCTAGTTATTTTTTCCCTACACAAGCATCCCATCTGTAATAGTCTTCACATGTTATCATCTACCTTCCCTGCTTCACTAACCATATCCTCACTATCACTGTGTGGTGTTTCTTCATTTTTTGCCTGCACTATTTAGCAGTTTTCTGGTCTCCAGTCCTGCTTTCTTTAGGAAGGTTTTACTGAGGCTGAACCATAGGTAACTGCCACCATGTAGGTCCAAAACAGTTGAATTTTGACAAATTCATATGGTGCAACTCTAGTTCAATTTTCCAAATTGTAGTCACAGTGATGCTTTAACCATTTCAGTGACTTCTCATTATTCGTCTACCTCTCTCCTGAGGCCATCTACTCCTGCACGCCACCCCATTCCCTCCAATCCCAAGCTCTTTCTTGTCTGACTCACAAGGGCTTTGATGATCTGACCCTCACTTTGCCCGCTGGCCTATTGTATGACTGCCTGTTAGTGGTAGATATCAGAAATACATTCTCTTTTATTCACATTCATTCTTTCTCTCCCTGGTCCTATGTTCCCTCTCCTCTTCCCATCTGTCTTTCTGTTTCTTTCTCTCTGTCTCTTTCACTGTCGACAGTCCAGCTGTACTGAAATTTCAGTTCCTGGACTGCTAAGCTTTCTCTTCAGTGTGGGCCTTTATGAATGCCATTTCTTTCTTTCTTTTTTTTTTAAATAGACTTTATTTTTAGAGCAGTGTTGGTTTCACAGGAAAAGTTTGCAGTAAGTACAGAGTTCCCATATGCTCCCTCTCTCCCCACATCTGTACACAGTTTCTCCTATTTGTGCAATTGATGATCCAGTATTGATAAAATATTATTTACTGAAATCCATTATTTACATTAGAGTTTACTTTTCCGTTGTGCAGTTCTATAGATTTTGCCAAATACATGTCATGACTCCACTGTTACAGTATCATATAAAATAGATTCATTGCTCTAAAACCCCAAACTTTAGTATACATTGTGAAATGACATAATTCCCACAAGTAAATTAACACATCCCTCACCTCACATAGTTACTTTTTTCGGGGGGGGGGGTGGCAGTGAGGGGCTTTAGACCTCTCAACATCTACTCTCTTAGCAAATTTCAAGTATATAAAAGAGTATTATTAACTGTAGTCTCCAGACTGCACATTAGATCCTCAGGGAATGCCATTTCTTTTGCCAGAAATATTCCTCTCTCCTTTCACTCTTCTCTAACCCTTAATCTTGTTCTCTACCTTGGTCAACACCCATTGTAGCAGTAGAAGAGAGATAGTATACACATAGTAAGTAAACATAAACCATTTGGTATTTTAAAAGTGAAAAGTGCTATCGAGTGAGGAATGTTCTTCCTGTGAAGTATCTCTAGTGTCCCATTTAAATGATAGCGGCCAAGACTGAACACAGCACCACAGATGTGGTATGATGAACAGAGAATGCAGTAGAAGTCTGGAAGATGAGTACCCTTGTCTGGGGCCCTGTAATTTCATCAGCATGCTTTTCTAAGGCAGTTCGTTATCCCTGTGAGCTCACAGTGTTTTTCCACTGCCCTGGGCATAAAAGGAACTAAGAAAAAAATGTTTGGCCTAAATTTCTGTTTTCTAGGAGCCCAGGAGAAAGGGGTCATCACTGGGAAGTTAGGAAGGCCTGACAATTTTCAGGAATAGTTTATTTTATTATTTTTTTAAAAATAGCTTTCAGTTATTTATAGAACAGCTTAGGAAGTGAGGCGCTTTCCCAGACAGGTGTTTTTGCTATGCTTTGGAATACTGGTATGGGAGAAATGCTACTGAAGCCTCCTTTGAATTCACAGGAGAAACATACCCTTTTGCTCCTTCCTGTATAATAACATTGGCTTTGCCAGAATTATGAGTAATCAGTATAGGAAATGTAGTTATTTTTGGTGAATATGATGTTTTCATAAAGTATGAGATAATAGGAAATGAAGTGGGTGAAATAAGTAAAGTTAAAAATACAGGCTTTGGATCAAGGCTGCCAGGTGAATCTAGGCTCCACCTGAGACAATTTCCTTAACTTAGAGCGCCTCAGTTTCTGCACACGTGAACTAGGGAAGGAATACTGTCTTTCCTGTTGTGTTCTTTCAAGAAATAAATGAGATAAGGTACTTAGAACAGCACCTGGTACATCATCAACGCCATCACAAAATGAGGGTACTTACTATTTTAAATATAAGCGGTCATGCAGAATCCCAGGGGGGTGGTAAAAGAGTTGGCTAATATTTCATAACGTAATTCTTATGCAAGCCATTTCAAATTAATACTGCAGGGCTATGATCACTCTATAAATTTCCCAGTACTTCCTACTTGCTGAAAGATGAGTTTAGTTGTTATGTTACATTCTTTTTATAAGCTGAACTTTCTCAAGCCTCTTGAAAAAGCAAAATGAGGAAGTATTAATTTGAAAACATAGGTGTTTGCACCTCTAGTCCATCTAGGTTTGGAAATACCTAAATATTAGTAGACGCCAGAAATACATTCTCTTTCATTCATCTTCCTTCTTTGTCTCCCTGTCCTGTGTCCCCTCTCCTCTTCCCATCCTTCTTTGTTTCTTTCTCTGTCTCTTTCTTGCAGGTATACATGTGCACCTAGTCTTCCCTTTTCTTCTCCCTCCATTATTAGGAATATGTAAGTAAATTGTAAGCTAATGAACTATTACATTGGAATTCTAGGTAGTTTCATCCCTCATTACTTTGTAGGTAATATTTCTAAAATATGTAAAGAGCTTTTGTGGCTTTCTTGTTAGAATGTGGGGTATTCATGATTGATTGGCTGATGAATGAATATTTAATATCATTTAAACTCTGATTCTCTTTTGTGGTACCCATTATCTCCATTGTTCCAAAATATTTGTTAGGATACTTATAAAAATCACTTAATTTGACATACTCTTATAGACCTTAAAAGGTTTTCACTTAATCTTGGGGCATTTGGGTTGATTCACAGCTGTTTCTACACTGCATATCCTTTCTAGATGATACGCTTTGATGAGAGATAGTGTCCCTTTTGTATGATTTTAATTTTTTGGCAATTTGATAACATGGATGATAATACATTTAGGAGAGCTATTTTTATAATTTATGCAGATATAAACACTACGGGTCTTTCTTTTTAATTTACTACTTCCTTCTAAAAACAGTTATAAATTCACATGGAAGAAGGCTGTTAAGGAAAATGTTATTCTCTAGGAGAGAAGATGCCTAGAATTGTATCTGTTTTATCTGGTATAAATGTCTGATTACAAAAATTATCCTAGCTGCTTTTATTTAAGAGAGCCCACTATCCCTTCCTTCCCTCTCTCCCTCAGTCGTTCTGTCTTGCCTTTCTTCCCTCTCCTCCTTTACTCCTTTCACTGAAAATGAAATTTGGAGTTGCTTCATGCCAACTGCAAATAAGACCAACTACTCTGATAACAAATGACTTAGAATCTCATCTGTTAACACTGCTTGAGCTGGTGGCTGTGGCTAAATAGTACACATTATCTCCGTGTGTCCCAGAGTAATAGGAATACAACGAAACGATATAGACAGAGTAGCACCATAATCTCTACTGAAAAATAAAAATACAACTCAGAATGGGTACATATCTATTCAATGCTGGATACTAATATTGTCTTTATATGTGATAAATGGCTTATTTCTTCAATAATGAGTAGTATGTTTTCAGTTATTTTCTGTCTCACTGACAAATGAGACAGAGATTGGCTGCTAGTAATTAGTAATTACCTGGATTTATGCTTTTATACTTTGATGTTACCAAATTACTTCTTTAGTGTCTGATGTTGCTAAATAACATACTTTAGAACTTGTAAAAAAAGCCACTTTTTTCATCTTTTGTTAATTATATACTTTGAGACAGCAATTAAATAGCATTTTTGAGTCTGAGCCTTTTAATCAACTAGGAAGAGACTGACCCCTTTGTTTTTTTTTTTGACCACCACCACTTGTGTTGCCCTAGGGACCAAATTCCAGTTAATTCCAATGGGAAATTCTGATAGTACTGTATTCACCATAGCAACCTCAGCTCAGAACGATAGATGCCTCTAGTTGCTATTTAACCTTATGCACTATAGCTCGAGTGAGTGAAGACCTGCCACAATCCTAATGCGTACCCCCAAGCCTGACTCCTTCCTCCACATGTCCACCAACATACAGGTAGCTCGACACCCAACTTCCGCTTAGGAAGTTTGAACATAAAAACTGTCAGTTGAGTAGTACCTGCTTTGTGAGTCATTATTTGCAGGAGGTATTTGACGTTTAAGAGTTTTGGTAATTATTTATGATAAAGGCAAGAGATAGCCAGTATGGGTGACTGTAAGGTTCAAATTACAAACTTAAGAACAGCCATAATTATCACAGTTACCAATCATGTGGCTACAGAGCAGGTCTAGACTTCTGTGTCATGGTTTGTAAAGTGGATCTAATAATAGGGGATTCTTATCTCCCACAGTTGTCATAAGGATTAAATAGAATGTTCATATGAAATGCATTTTGCAACCTGTAAATATCTTATAAGTTTTAGTTATTTAATACTTTGTATCAGCTAATAGACTAAAGGGAATTCTCTAAACGGAATGTACACAGAATTTAACAAGAAATTCTGATTGGTAAATTTCTATCTTGATAATGTTCACTAAACTTGAGAAATTAGGTAGCCTTCTTATTCCGAAATTTCTGGACCTTTGTCATGGTTGGTATCAAGAAAACACATAGTAGATGGAATCAACCCACTAATCAGCTGATCATTTGGTTGATTTCTTTTCCTATCTGAAGAATAGATTCTTGAGATTTTGTATGGCATTAACTATTAGAGGAGTTTTTCTTTTTCTAAATGAATTCTGATGTTTCAAATAGATTGTATTCTTATCATATACCTTACTTTTTAAATACGAAGGGCAGTGGCTAAAATTTCCAAAAAGAATTGCTAGTTCACCATACTGAGTATGTGCTTCATCATGAACCCTTGAGAAAATCAGTGTTTTTACACCTTGGTCATTTTTGTTGAAATGGTACAGTGGCTTCAAAGGGTAGACTCTCTGCTTAGACAGCCTGCATTTGAATGCTAATAGATACAAAATGTTGGAAAAATAATCTATTTCATTTGTAACTGGCTCATGAAAACATTGTAATCATGCCCTGGGTATTTGGTCAGTTGCCTCTCTCTCTCTCTTTCTCTCTCTCAGTCATTCTCTCTGTTCTTTATTTTAAAATTTGAAAACAGGGGTGCCTGGGTGGCTCAGTTGGTTGTGTCCAACTTCGGCTCAGGTCATGATCTCTCAGTTCACAAGTTTGAGCCCCGTGTTGGGCTCTGTGCTGATACCTGGAGCCTGCTTCAGATTCTGTGTCTCCCTATCTCTCTGCCCCTCCCCTACTTGTGCGCTCTCACTCTCTCTCTCTGTCAAAAATAAATAAACATTAAAAAAATTTTAACAAAAAAATAAAATTTGAAAACAGGTTTGAAAAATAAATCAGATCATCCTTCTCTTATATTGCACTAATCATAAGGTTAATTAAAAAAAAAAACTAGCTAAATAAAAGAGCACAGGATTCTTGCTTCCTGTTGCTTGCTTTTGTCTTTGCAAAATGTTCTTTGCCAGTACTTTTGAGGAGGCATTTAGTATGGCTGGAGTAACACGGATGGATGAAATGTGCTTTTAAAATAAGAAAGCATGTATATGCATAAACATATGCCCATATATATGCACTCATGTACACAAACACAAAATTGGATAGAATGAAAAAAAACATGAAAAAAAAACCTCTATTTTGGTTACTGATTATGGGAAATAATTTGGTTGGTAAATGATACATTTTAGGGAGATTACTAAGAATATCATCTCTGGACCAAGTATGGAAACTTCCCAAGGAAATACGTAATATAGGATTAATTGGGTTTTTGGTGTAACTTCATAGCAAGTTGTGCCCATATAGATGATGGATGGAAATCAGCAGTATTACACATAAAACATGAACACCACAAAAGTAATATGCTAATTCAGGAGCATTTTCTCCATTAGGTTATAGAATACTTAACAAGCATGAAAAACAATATATGGAAATCACTTAATTGAATGAGGTTTAAGTGTAATTAAGTGCAATTTTATTTTATGTGTTCCTGATAAACTGGGAATGTCTGAATTTTTGAAGACTTTATAATTAAATTTTTTATAATTAAGAAATTCTCATATTTTACTGTTTTTTAAGATATCTACTTTAGCTGATATTAAGATAGCCACTCAGCTATCTTATGTGTACTTTATACATGCTGTCTCTGTTTCCATATATTCACATTCAACCTGTGTCGTAGGGTATAGCTTGATTTACCCTTTTTTGTTATTATTTTTATCTCTTTCAGTAATCTCTGCCTTTTATATAGAACATTTTATTTAAAGTAATTATTCATATGGTTAGAAGTAGGTGTAATGTTTTATTTCTTGTTTTCTGTTTGTCTTTACTGCCCTCTGTCCCTGTGTGCCTCCTTTCTTGCCTTCTCTTGGATTAATTGAATATTTTATGTAATTCCACTTTAATTTATTATATTTTAGCTGTATCACTTTTTTTTAATGTAATTTACTATCGAATTGACTAACATATAGTGTATACAGTGTGCTTTTGGTCTTGAGGGTAGACTCCCATGATTCATTGTGTACATGCAGCACCCAGTGCTCATTCCAACAAGTACCCTCCTCAATGCCCATCACCCATTTTCCCCTCTTCCCCACTCCAAACCCCCATCAACCCTCAGTTTCTTCTCTGTATTTAAAGTCTCTTATGGTTTGCCTCGTTCCCTCTCTTTTTGTAACTATCTTTTCCTCTTCCCCTTCCCCATGGTCTTCTGTTAAGTTTCTCAAAATCCACAGATGAGTGAAAACATATGGTACTTGTCTTTCTCTGACTGACTTATTTCACTTAGCATAAGACCCTCCAGTTCCGTCAACATTGCTGCAAATGACATGATTTCATTCTTTCTCGTTGCTAGGTAGTACTCCATTGTATATATAAACCACATCTTCCTTATCCATTCATCAGTTGTTGGACACTTAGGTTCTTTCCATGATTTGGCTATTGTTGAAAGTGCCCCTATGCATCAGCACTCTTGTATGTATCACTCTATCACTTATTTTGTAATGTGGATAAACCAGCTGTCAATAAAAGTAGTGGGAAAAACATTTCTCCTTGAAACAGAAGAAACTATTCCCTGGATATACCATAAGGCTATGCATTTTGCTTCAGGGATGGAACCATTTGTCTAGCAGGAGATCACTTAAAATAAGTTTAAACTGGGGCACCTGGGTGGCTTAGTCGGTTAAGCGTCCGACTTTCGCTTAGGTCAGGATCTCGTGGTTCGTGGGTTCGAGCCCCGCGTCGGGCTCTGTGCTGACTGCCAGCTCAGAGCCTGGAGCCTGTTTCAGAGTCTTTATCTCCCTCTCTCTCTGACCCTCCCCTGCTCACGCTGTCTCTCTCTCTCCTAGAAATAAATAATAAAATAAATAAATAAAATAAGTTTAAACTATCCTAAATTCTACTGCACTGTGGACCCCAGGAGTATTTTAAAATAACTGCCTAGATTAAAATTGTATTTGTTTTAAAAGCTTAAAAGTTATCATTTGTAAATTGGTGCCTGGAGATACAAAAATATATTTGAATATGATATTGACCCCGTTGTCCTGTGACTTCCAGATTTCAGTTTGGGAGTCTAATCAAGTAGTTGTCTATCCTTAATATGAAGTATACTAGTCCATGTGGTTTGTGAAAAATACAGATTTCTGGATTTCATCTCTAGATATTACAGTTTAATAAGTTTGGGGTTGTTGCTTAAGCATCTGTATTGTTAACACGTTTTATGAGTGATTCTTGCTCAATAGCTAAATTCCAGAATTACTGACATATTTCATAATCCCAACTCAGATTTGAGGCTTTCTGAGGTAACTGTGAATGGGAATTTAAGGAGGAAGGAAACTTCTGATTTGTTTTACAGTGTGTGAATTCTGTAAATCTGTAAATTCTCAGGCATATAATCTTTGGTTTATTTGCCTACAAATAACAGAGTTTGACTATACCACCTTAAATAAAGCATAAAAGGGAATTAATGAAAAATATCCTGTATAGTTCAAAGAACTACAAAGCTGAACAAATAGTTGCTAGGTTTAGAATAATGAGGTAACTTTGAGGTCTTCATTTGCAGAGAGTCATGGAGATACTCTCTGAGTGCTCTTTTTGGATGACTCAGTTCCAACAGCCATCAGTTCTGTTAGTGCTCTTTTAAAGATTAAAATTTTTAAAAAAGGAATGTGATTGTTTTAGTATGGGGCATATGTCTACTCCTGTGTTTAGAAACAAAGGTCCTATGGTTGACAGTTTGTCAGAGTTGCCTTCAGAGATACTGAGCAGAAAAAAATAAAGAGATCAGCAATAGATTCTGCCCTTTGCCTCCCAAAGACACTCCTTCTACCATATATAGAATTCTGAATATTACCCTTCTTACTGTAAATGTAGAGTTCCCTGGATATAACTACAGATGCCCTTATATCAATGGATGATATCCTAAAACCATACCTGTCAAGGGGTTACTATTCTTCAGGTCTGTTTTTCTTCCAGGTTTGTTATATTATCATCTAAATATTCCATAACATGTAGACCAAATGGTAAATATAGTACCTCCTCACTCAACATATATATCATAATAGGGGAAATAAAGAAAATGTGAGAAAAACGACAAAGTATACATGTATATCATTACAAGCTTTTCTCTTCATTGGCTTTTAGGTCGTAACATATATTTGTAACTTCTTTAATCCATTCTACATTCTTCTTGCCTTCACCAAGCATCATAGCTAATGAAGAATTTAAAATGACCTATTCATACAGTTTCAGCATCTCATACAGTGGAATTATTGTGTTCCTTGCTGATATATTCTTCTCTTTGTTATTAAAATGTCCAAGTCAGCAGTACTCAGAATCACAAGGTCAGGGGAAAAACTGATATTTAGTCATTAGGTATAATATTTAAAGACTCAACTCCCTGGTTCATGGATTTTTATATTTTGGCTCTTGTTGAACAGTATTGTATATTGGTCACTGGTTCATAGCAGAAAATTTCATGTGAGAGAGTCACTCAGTCTCATAATATTTTATTTCCTAAACTAAGCTTTCAAAAGGTCATTCCTTGGAGTACATACCAAAAAAAGTATGAATCCTAAATGATAGCCTTTTTGTTTTGTTTTGTTTTGTTTTGTTGTTTTGCGTGAACTGAACACATTCATTGGAGGCATCATTATGTAAGATATATATGGTTTGTATAAGGAATTTGGGTGGTAATGCTGGGAGACTCATGTTAAGCAGTAAAAATAAATCTAAACCCTAAACAAGTTTCTGTATCCATGAGAACAGTTGCTAAATCTTCCACAGAGAAATTAGGCAGTGTGTTCAGTCGGGCTGTCCTCTTAATGTATGATGGTTTTCAACTGGTTTGCCATGGCACTTTCATGTACCATAATTGGGCTCTCTGTATGTTGTTAAAATTATTCCCTTAGCTTTGGCACCAATTAGTCTTTTTTGTTTGGTCTAGTGTGCCTTACAAATTTAACATAAACCGTGTATCCCACAATGTGCAATTAGGTTATGAAGCTCTCTTCCTTTAATATATCACATCATAGTTGGGATAGATCCTGTATTTGGTAAGTTGGGTCATCAGCAGAGGTGAGTTCCGATTAACCTTATAGAGGTTAAATTCATATTTTGATCCCATGCACAGCTTCATTTACTGCCACCAGAGTGCTGAGCTGTTTTGGGAAGAATAACTAACATGTATAGAAGGAGTTATCCAGCCCCGCTGATTAAGAACCTCTTCTGCAGGGATCCTTTTGGTTAGCATTCATATGGGATACAGATATCCTTACATCCTAGTCCAATTCCAAAAAATCTCTCCTAACTTTTACTTTGAACTCCTTGGTCACCAAGATTCCAATTTCATTTCTTTCATAATTCTGATTACTTGACAAGACTACCAAGGAAGTGGTATCAAGGTGCTAACCTTGGGCTATAGCTCCTCCAGACAAAATAGAAAGTGATGCATAGTGCTTAAATTCAGCCAGGTGTGGACTGTCATTCTTTTGTCTGTATTCCTGAGTGAGCCTGTAACACTCTCACAGCCCACTTCAGCCTGTTCCCTGTATATCTTGTAGAAGCATCAATAAGAAAGGCTAGAGGTTTCATCTTTAGTGAATTAGTGATGAGGAACTTCCAGGAATATAGGTGTGAGTTAAAGGAAGAAGAAAAGTATTAGGAGCATACATACTGGGTCATGTGAGTCAAATGATCAACAATTTGTGCCATCAGGATATGATCCCGTGTGTGTGTGTGTGTGTGTGTGAGAGAGAGAGAGAGAGAGAGAGAGAGATTTTTATTGGTTGATGGAGATGGAGATTTGTTGGATATGCCATTCATATAAAAATTAATCAGATTAACACTTAATTCAGGAATAAAAGATCAACTAGCATCGTTATTTGACATCCCATAATTAGACATTCAGTTTTATCAGACATAAGTAGGAAGCCAGGAGATATTTTCTCAAAAAAGAAAGTTATTTGCTTCAGTGTAGTTGGCCTTATTACTATACCATAAAAAGGCTCTGCTGTGATTCTTTCATTAAATACAATTGTCTGATCATGATAACTAAAAATAGAGCAACTTGCACTGCATATTAGTCAAGTGGGATAATTTTTTCCCCTTTTTTATCCTGGGCCCTCAAAACTGGCAACTTTTAAAAATAATTTGGAGAATGAGTCAGTGATAAATGTCACTTCCAAAGTCAGACTGTCTGACAAGATGTTCTTACTCCTTCTTGGTGGTTGAGTGTACAAGATACAGGAACTTGTTCTTCACTTTGGAAGAAGTATGCTGATACTCTCTAAACCAATGGACTCTTAAAAACTACCCCGAGGTGGCAAGATCATGTATTTCTATGAGAACTATTTTTCAATCTCTGCCACATATTTGGTTTATAGAGTCATATGGGATAACTACTATAACCTGATCTCTAGAACTTGCCAGTAATACGAAGTTAATATTATAGACTGAAATGGTACACTGAGGGATTGTGTGCGAGAGATTTGTTGTATCCCTAAGGCAGAATGGCAAACATAAACTTCCGGTCCTGTCAGGTAAAAATAGTTTACTAGTGGTATTCTTGTCTTAATAGAGAAAAAAAGGTAGTGCATTTATCAAATGAAAACTGAATATTAGGTGAAATAGGCTATTTAAGTTTTATCCAGTAACAAACAATATCTGAAACAACAGCTATAATTATAATCACCACTTATTACTTCTATAAAGATTTTCATTCTTTAAAACCCATTTATCTTTCACACTAGTCCAAATTGGAGAGCTAAATGGAATCACCATTCTTGAATTTTTTAGGTCTTTGAGCTTAATAGTGTCTCTGAGTTACCCAATAGGAAAACAATTATTTTTTTAATTTATTTTTAATATTCACTTATTTTGAGACAGTAAGAGAGAGAGTGTGAGAGCAGGGGAGGGGCAGAGAAAGACGGAGATACAGAATATGAGGCAGGCCCCAGGCTCTGAGCTGTCAGCACAGAGCCCAGTGCAGGGCTCGAACTCCCAAACACTGAGATCATGATCTGAGCTGAAGTTGGACACTTAACTGACTGAGCCACCCTGGTGCCCCAGAAAACAATGATTTTTTTAAAAAACTTACTATTGCTTTTAAGGAGGCAGTGCCTCAGTGGCTTCCACTGCTCTTTTCTATTATAATAGCTCTTCTGCCATAGGGAATTTGTTTGGAATTCGAGCACTTTGACAACATCTTAGAGTATCCATTTCAAACATATCCTTAAGAATATTGTAAATATCTACAGAATGTGTTTGGGCATCACACTAGCCCTACAGTAAAACGTGTTCAGATTAGCATTACATGTATATTCTTCAACTGGTGGACCATAAAGACATTCTGCTTTGACACATTCTGTGCCCTCATCAATTATTACTATTCCACAGCAACACCTTCTGTTGCTTGCGTCCACTCCCACTGATACAGAATTCATATGAGTGAGATGGGACAAGAGGAAAGAAGAATCAGGCAGATAAATGGTTTTCCATTAAACAATCTGGAAGGGTGCTAGTGATAATACGAATAATATATATAATGATTACATATATATGCCATTATGTATATACTATATGCATTATCTCATTTGACCTTCATGATAATCTTATGAAGATTTTTATTACTACAATTATTATCACCACTTTTACTGTGAAAACTGTAGTGAATGATACTATAAATTTCCCAACATTTCAAAATAAAGAACTGGTATATGCAGCACTCGGTTTTAATATTTATGATTAAAAATTAACTGTTCTTTTCACTCTATCATAAATTTTAAACTATAGGCTCTAGACTGATTTGAAGTTGTTTCTTATAAATCATGAAATGTTAATGAGGGAAGAGTTTTTGGCAACTGGGTGGTCTTTAAGTGATTTATCTGGTCCAAAGGTTTATTGAACATTTTTAATGTACCTGGATAACAACTTATTAAAGAGCAATTATCTGTCAGGAAGTCCAGTATGTGAAATAGATGGAAATGTGCTATTACATTTGAGAGTCTCAGCCCCTTGCTTCACTTTAACCGTGGCTTCCAGGGAAGAGTCACATTTAGGAGCACTGGTTGCTCTGTGGATAAAAGTTTTCAGGAGGATTGGTGTGGTAAACAGGATGCTAAGGTGGCCATAGGATTTCCACCCCAAGGTATACATGCTCTGTATAACTCCTTCTCCTTGAGTGTGGGCAGAAGCTTTGAATGTGATGGGATCTCAAAAGGAAGATTATCCTGCGTAAGTTTTTTCCCATTAGAGGACCTAATTAAAAGAAGGTGAAATATTAGAGAGATGTGTTGCCACTGGCCTGGAAGTAAGAAGCCATGTTGTGAACTGCCTGTGGGGGCCTCATGGCAAGGAACTAAAGGAAGCCTCTAGCAGTTGAAGCCTTGGCTGAGAGCTGACAAGAAAACTGGGATCTCTTGTTATACAGCTGCAAAGAAATGAAGCATGCCAGCAACCCATAAATTTGGATGAGGACTCCGAAGTTCAGATGAGAACCTCAGCATGGCTGACATCTTGATTTCAGCTTTGTGTAAACCTGAAGGGGAAAAAAATTGAGCCCTGCCCAAACTCTGACCTACAAGATCAGTTCAGCCCTGCCCAGACTTTGACCTACAAGTCTGTGAATTACTAAATGAGTGTTGATTTAAACCATTTGGTTTGTGGTGATTTGTTATGAGGCAAATAGAATTCTAAGACAGTTGGCATGGTGTTAGTCATATACCTTCTTGACTGCAAATATGAAATTCCAAGTCATGTGGATGGTTATTTAGAGATGTCATATACAGTTATATGAAAGAGAGTACTTATATTTTGGCAGTATATAATGAAAGCTGGCTCTTCCAGAGAATCTCAGACTTACTGTTAATAGCCCATCAAAGATGGTTTCATGTGGTTCTCTTCAGAATTAGAAATGGAAGTTTCTGCTAATGATAATGATGATGATAATATAATTATAAAAATAGTAGGTAATGTAACTAGGTGGTAAAAAGCATTACTATTTTATTATATTATGTTTATTACATGATTTGAGAACTTTTCTTTAGGAAGGGGCCAGACTCTGTTGGAAAAAAAATAAAACATAAAAGTCTGCTTGGGTCAGAAGATGAAATCATACCGTGGTTATATGCGGACAGAATTTCCAATTTGAGAAGAGAGGATAAATTTGCTCGGGGCACCAGAAAAGGAAGAAAAGGAGGAACGATGAGGAGGTTGGGTATGCTGAAATGGTAGGAGACTGTAGGCCGGACCACCCACCCTTCCCTGGAAAATAAAAAAGTTAACTAAACTTATCAGATATTTGTTGAAAGAGGATCTTCCTTGGGAGCCAGAGAGAGAACTGAACTCAGTATCATAGCATGAGATGTAAAAGACACATTCTGCAGGGCATGAGGGGCTGTGAATTAGTCGGCCATTGGGAATTTGCTGAAATCATGGGGAAGACTCTGGACTTCCACAAGTCTCTTAGATATGGGGAAGCAGGACTCAACATGCAGAAACATTAATTTTAAGTTTATCATGTTTTAGGCACTATGATAAGCACGTAGCTATATAACTTTATTGTATTCTCTTGAAAGTAGGTGCTATTTCTGTCTTGTTATCAGCTAATTCTAAGAACTTTATATAGTGTTTATATGTTAGGTGCTTTATAAGTGTTTCCTAGATTTATTTGCCAAAAGCGCATGTGTGCACATGTGCGAGAGAGAAAGAGAGAGAGAGAGAGAGAGAATGTCTGTTACAAACTGAGAACTAAGTTTGTAAGGATGGACCAAAGAGTCTTGGTTTTTGTCCTTATAGATCTTACCATCCAGTGAGTTAATAAATAAAGTGATATGTATGAAATAGATTGTACTGTTATCCTCATTTTACTGAAGTATCTCAAGTTCAGATTAAATAACTTGTCACTCAGCTAGAAAGTGGCAAAGGTAGTAATGATAATCTTTCTTGTACAATTTCTAATATATAGCACTTGTTAAATACTATCTGCTGCCTCTCATCAATTTAAATGATATTACTTTGCATGTTGATTTTCAATTCAAGAGATTTGAATATGAATCCTGGTCATAAAAACTCTATAACTGCCTGTAGATGTCTTTCAGAAAACTGACATAATTCATTGCAATCAATCAATTTAAAAATTTTTAGGAGCTTTATTTGTAGATGATAAATATTTGTGATTCCAATAACTACAGCCAGTTCAAGGCTCAGTTCATTTAAGTATATGCTCTTTATGGACATCTAAACTTAATAGATAAAGTAAAGGAAAACGTTTGCCTCACTCCTATGCCTCTACCGTTTCCCTGATTATCTACCTACTTTGTTGAATTGCTTCTCTCTTTTTTTTAATTTATTTATTAAAACTTTTGATGTTTGTTTATTTTTGAGAGACAGACAGAGCATGAGCAGGGGCTGGAGGGAGCAGAGAGAGAGGGAGACCCAGAATCTGAAGCAGGCTCCAGGCTCTGAGCTGTCAGCCTAGATTCTGACATGGGGCTTGAACTCACAAACTGTATGAGATCATGACCTGAGCTGAAGTCAGACGCTTAACTGACTGAGCCACCCAGGCGCCCCATCCTTCTCTTTTTTTAAATGCTTCATTTATTTGAGTGGAAAGCTTGCTCTGTCACACTAAGGGTCTTCTCTGTCCCCAAAACATTAGTATCTATCTTCTCTTTCTCCTTTCATTTTTCTCTGAAGATCCTAAAAACACTGTCATTTTAAGAGCAACAAAAGATGTTCAACAAACATTAATTAAAGTGTACTTACACAGATTTTCCATACATGTGCCTTCTTTTATGTTGCTCCACATTTGCCCACTTGTCCCCTTCCCTTCTGGCTTAAAGAAATAGATAATGTCACATTTCTGGAATGCTAAATTCAGCATCTTATTATTTTACTCTCTAACATTTATGTACTATTATAGTGTTTGAAATGTATTTTTCTGTTTTCCATTTCCATTGAAAGTTTATGATTTTAAAAGTTTTAGAAAAAATTTTTTTTACTGTTTGCTTATTTTTGAGAGAGAGAGACAGAGCATGAGCAGGGAGGGGGCAGAGAAAGAGGGAGACACAGAATCTGAAGCAGGCTCCAGGCTCTAAGCTGTCAGCACAGAGCCTGACACAGGGCTGGAACTTATGAACTGTGAGATCATGATCTGGCCAAAGTCGGAGGCTTAACTGACTGAGCCACCCAGGTGCCCCAATTTATGAAGGTTTTAAAAAGTTTGAGTAAGATTCAGTCAATAAAATGATTCTGTAGACTTTATGCAGTGCCCCAAGAGCACAGCCAAATAGTGACCCACCCTTTTATACAGCCCGGACGGGGCAAACATCCTTTGTAACCTTCATTATATACAGCGTGTTACTGTGCTTTATGGCTTTCTTCAAAAATTTTTAGTTTACTTGTAATTTTTTTCAGTGAGTTTCCATATCCATTTAAGAATATTTCCTTTAATTGTTTTTATTAAGTTTTCGTTTTTATTACTTTATTTTTTTATTAAGTTTTAAAATTTTAATTCCAGTATAGTTAACATACAGTGTTATATTAGTTTCAGGTGTACAATATTGTGTTTCAACAGTTCTCTACATTACCCAGTGCTCATGATGATGAGTTACTTTTTAATCCCCATCCCCTATTTCACCCATTTCCCACTCACCTCCTTTCTGGTAACCATGACTTTGTTCTTTATAGTTAAGAGTCTTTTTCTTGGTTTGTCCCTCTCTCTCTATTTTTCTTTGTTTGGTTTCCTAAATTCTACATATGAATTAAATCATATGGTATTTGTCTTTTTCTGACTGGCTTATTTCACTTAAAATTATAACCTCTAGTTCCATCCATGTTATTGCAAATGGCAAGATTTTATTCTTTTTTATGATTGAATAATATTTCATTGTAGACATATACTACATATTTTTTGTCCATTCATCTATTGATAGTCATTTAGGCTATTGCCATAATTTGCATTTTTGTAAATAGTTCTGTAATGAACATAAGGAGTAAATGTGTCCTTTTGAATTCATGTTTTTATCTTTTGGGGATAAATGTCCAGTAATGCAATTACTGGATCACAGAGTAGTTCTATTTTTAACTTTTTTACAAATGAAATGTTTTGGCAAGAATGTGGAGTAAAAGGAAACTTGTGCACTGTTGATGGTAATGCAAACTGGAAAAGAGCATTTCTTCTTAATGTTATACATTGCCCTGAACTGCTTGATCAACATTTAGAAGCAATTCTTTCTCAAAGAATACACATATGTTCCTATGACATTCTCTGATTATAGGAAGGAATATAGCCATTTTGACTCTTAACATTGAATTGAAAATGTACCATTTCAGTGCCTATGGTTTACTACATGCTTCATTCATTGTGTCCGGTGTTTTGTAGTTGTAACTGAGGTAGAAGCAAAGAATGGCAGCATTTTCTGTGGAAACCAATGAAGGAACTTTAGTCAGAAACCCCTGTCTTCTAATATGGGTGAGAGATCTATAAGTGGAGATGGGATCTTTCTACATTATCCTTTTCAATTCCATCTATGGAAGAGACTTTTTTCAGAAAACATTTCCTGGAATGGTGTTTCTTATGACTCTAACCATGCATCCTTTACTTCCTTGTTACTCAGAAAATGCATAAGTAGTTTATTCAGGGGTATTTGAAGAAAATCAGAATGATCATTCATTCTTATTTCCAGGTATTTTGTTGTGAGTTAGTGAATCTCAGTTTTTGAGCTCAGAAATTTCAACTGAAATAATAGACAATATGCCCTTTCTCTGAACACAGTAGAAACAACATTGACCTAGTTCCAAAGTAGAAATTCCTCATTTCTGTCCAATGCTTGGCAACATCAAAGGCCACTCAAAATATCAAGGCCATAGACCCAACTTGCTCAAGGTGGCAGAGCTGCTGGCAATGGAATTATGTCACACCAGATGGCAATTTGGAATACTTGTAGCATCTGCACAGGAAAGTTTACTTTGATTTGGAAAATGCTGCAACAGTGAAGCAGATGTAGACCAGTCATGCTGTGACTGCTCTGTCCTTTCTCCTTATAGACCTTTCTATACTCACTTTTCTGAATAGGTTTTAGCAATACCCAAGGGAAGTTATTCTGCAACAACATATAATCCTAAATCCTTTCCCAACTTTGGTTTTTCTCCTTTCTCCATTATACTTTCTCAGTCTCCTGGAACTTCTTATATGATGGAATAAAGATACAGAGGAAGAACCTGTTTGCCATGGAATGATCTAGAAAGATGTGTTCAAGGAGTTACCCACCATCCTATCCCTTCTCCTTTCTAAGGGTGATATTCAAAGCATGTAATTTTCAGTATGTCATGGGCACATGGCACGAAGGCAAGGTGGTGGCAGTCCCTTGCTGTGTCAGCCATTTTCCTTCTAGATGCCTTTGTGGGTCTGCAGTGTTCAGGAGATGGCACTGACAGCAGTTATTTGGACAGCAGTTATTTGCTAATCAGTATGGAAACATTTTAATATTTTAATATATAGAGAGATCATGTTAAGAGTACCAGCTATCAGGGTACCTGGGTGGCTCAGTTGGTTAAGCATCTGACTCTTGACATCAGCTCCAGTCACGATCTCAAGGTTTGTGGGTTTGAGCCCCATATCAGGCTCTTTGTTGACTGTATGGAGCCTACTTGGGATTCTCTGTCTCACCCTCTCTCTGCCCCTCCCCTTCTGTCTCTGTCTCTCTCTTTAAAAATAAATAACTTCTATATATATGTATGTATGCATGTATGTATACACACACGTGTATATATAGACACACACACACACACACACATATATATATACCAGCTACATAACTCCACTCCCTAGTCCTCCTCTCTCTTTCTCACTATTTGAATTCCTGTTTATCTGGGCTATTTAAATGAATGCTACTTAAGAAGAATTCTTAGGTATTTGATCTAAGATCTTTGATCTTAGGTATTTGATCTTTCTTACACTCGCATAGAATCACTTTATTAATCAAATGTAGGCATTCAGTCATGCAAAGATACCCTCCTTTGCAGTGAGATATAAGAAAACCACGAAACATGTTATATCCTTAGAGGACATGACTGTTTTATTCAACTCCGTGAAGTGGGCCTCAGAGGCAATAGTACCCTCGTTTTGCAGATAAGGAAAGATACCCTTAGAGCAGAAGTTCTCAAAATCAGCAATATCAGTGTCACCTAAAACTGGTCAGAAATGCACTTTTCAGGAGGTGAGGGCAATCTGGCTGCAACGCTTGTCACTGCATTTATCGCCAGGGTTGATTAGGCTGATCTGGCTGGCTAGACAGGTGTCCCCTTCCTCCCTCACTGCTCCATGTGCGTCCCTCCCTAAGCTGCATGCTCAGTGGAAGACGGCCTTCCTGGAGAGAGGAGTACAGATCTTTGTTCTTCATTCTTTGGTCAAGGGTATATGAGTAGCTGCACTCCCCTGCTATAACCTCCAAACAAGTTCTCAAGGAATGCACTTTTCAGGCTTCTACCCAGACGTATCTAGCCAGAAACTGTGGGGTGGCCATGCAGCCTGCGTTTTAACAAGCCCTCCAGATGATTCTAATGTACTTTCCTGTTTGAGACTCACTGTTAGAGGCTTGGTGACTTAGGCCTTCAGAGATGTTCTGTTGGGCCTCAAGTCTAGGGAGCCGTCCACCTTACCTCTCTGCCTCCACAGTGACAGGTATTTATCAAATTTCCAGGCTAATTTGGAATAATTGTGTGTAGTCTGTGTTAATGCTAGATACTCTCTTGATACTATCTGTGACTCATAGGAGCTGTCCAACTTAAACCTAAAGCAGAGATGAGTGGAAAAAGAACTGCTGTGTCATTCTCCTTCTCTGTGTAAATAAATAAATAAATAAATAAATAAATAAAATATAANATTTTGTCCCTGGATGTGTCATTGTGAATAAAATTGTTCTAACTTCAAGTGCTTATTATTTTATGTTTTACTTCTATTCAACAGTATATAACACTTATAATCTGTTATATATATTTGAATGCATGTATTTAAAACTTTCAAACTCTGATCTTACCTAATGGCCCTCTTTTTATGTTTGTCTTTTGTTTTTTAATGTTTTTTTTTTTATTTTTGAGAGACAGAGACAGAGAGACAGAGAGAGAGAGAGCACAAGTTGGAGAGTAGCAGAGAGAGAGGGAGACACAGAATCTGAAACAAGCTCCAGGCTCTGAGCTAGCTGTCAGCACAGAACCCGATGCAAAGCTCGAACCCACAAACCGTGAGATCATGACCTGAGCTGAATGTCAGACACTTAACTGACTGAGCCACCCAGGTGCCCTAGATATCCATCTTTTTTTAAAAAAATTATTTATTTTTTTGTGGGGGGCAGAGTGGACACACAATGTTACATTCGTTTCAGGTGCACAACGTCATGATTGTGATTTCACCAATTTATACATTATGTCCACCTTAAACTTGCCTCTTCTATGTTTCTATTGCTGTCCAAAGCTCTGGTGTCTGGCATTTGACCCTGTCTTCCTCTCCATATACATTGATATCTAACTTTGCAAATTCCCCTTTGCCATCAGTGTTTTCCCTTATAGAACTTCATGCACCTAATGTCTTGGTCTCAGCTCTGGGTCCTTTTCCAGTTTCTCTTTTGGAGTCACAGAGACTCTCGGCAAAATTGAAGGGTGATTAGGTTTCTTTTTTGCAGTGAAACAATCCTTGCACTAGAATATTATTTAGTTTCCTCTTTTAAAATGCCAGTTTTTCCCCATTCCCTTATCTTTGGTTAATTAATAATTTTCCAAAAGGAAGTTCCTCCCTGTCATGAACACAAATTCCTCATCCTGCCATGCAAGTTCCTGCCTGGTACCGCTCCCTGCCTATTTATCATTCTTCAGATCTTGCCTGCATGTTGCTTCCTTGGAACGCTTTCCTGACCCTGCAGACTGGGCCAGGCCAACCATCATATGCCCTTGGAGTACCCTCGTCTCAGGTACTTTCTCTTCCCAGCACTCATAGTCTGTGATCATGTATCTGGGCTTTTACTTTGTTTAAGCTCTGTCTTTTCCATCAAAGCTCTCAAAGGGCCAAGACTCTCTCTGTTCTACTCATTTTCTTTTTAGCACCTGGCAAAGTGCTGGACACTTAGTAGGCCCTCAAGAAATATTTGTAGTGTTGAATGGACTGAATGCTCAGAACTGCATTAGCTGTTTGGGGGTAATTCCTTGTGGTAAAAACAAGCTTGCTGGGCCAGTCTGCTAACTCATAGGGATAAAATAGAGTATTTACTCAAGGTTGCCAGAGGCCGATTACATGGTTGTGGGGCAGACAGACAGTGCCTAGGACAAAGTCTAAGGGGTGAGATAATGCTAGAAATGAAATAAATGAGGGAAATGGTAATAAACTAGATAGCCAGCAAGGTCTACATCCAGAAATGTAGTGGGAGGAAACATTTCAGGGCTAGTGACTCAGAACTGAGACTATATACAATGATCTCCTTTCACGTAGTAACCTGTGAGATATGGCAAGCATTTTGTAATGGACATTAGTGGAGAACCAGGACAATAAAGCTTAGGTAGTAGCTTTTAGGGTTTCTTAGAAATATCTATTTTCCTTTGAAGGTAATAATTGCTTGGATCAAAGGCAAGAGGTCTTAAATGATTATAACTACTAGAACTAAAGATATTTCGAGTATTTCTTTGTTAGTCATTTCTGTTGTCATTTTTTTAATGTCATAGTAACAGCTTTCAAATTTAAAAATAAACTCCTTTCACAGCATTTTAAACCAAGCAACTATGCAAAAAATATAATCAGTCACCTCATTCTCTTGAAATATATAACTGAAATAGCAATAAATAATCCACCAAGTGGACAGGATGGAAGAAACAGAAGTGGAAGAAAATTTAGTGTAAGGAAAAAATATAAAAGTCTATTTATGGAAGCATTTATTTTCATATTGCCTAGTTAATAATTAGTGACATCTTTTACTCTTTTCTATTTATAGCTTTCTTCTTCCATTTGCCACAGAAAATTATCCAGTTTTTAAATAATTCATATGTGTAATAATTCTAGAACAGTACTGAAGGAGATAATCTCTTGTGACTGGTTTTCTTTGCTTCTGGGTTAGCTGCTTAATGCTAAAAACAACTCTTGGCTTGGATGATTCAAAGCATAGCAGGAAAATAATAATAGGGAATTCTATACCAAAAAAGCATTCTATAGTCTCAGAGAGAGAGAGAGAACTATTCCCAAACATGCAGTGGAACAAAGTCTGTCCCTCAGTTTAATTAAAGACATGTTTTTAATTTAATCAAAATGAAAAAAATATAGAATAACTTATAAAGTGTACACTTTTTTACTGCTAACATAGCCATAGGCTTTGAAAACATTTATTTTTTTTTTAGATTCTTTTTACCATATTCTGTCTGGGTAAATGAAGAAATAGGCAATATGCTTATTCTTACATAGTCTTTATTAAGTTGTGGAAACTTTAGTCTTAACATGAAATGTACCACAATATTATATTTGACCTATAGCATTGTCAGCACCCTAGATACTTCTCACACCACTACTTTCACTTCATACACCTTAAGTTAGTTTTACTGATTTTGAACTTTGAATAAGCAAAATCATGTGGTATAGTTTTCTGTGTTTGATTTTTTTGTACTCAAAGTTATTTTTGTAACATTCATCCATATGTTTTTAGTGCTACGTCATTCATCCTTATTGCTGTCTAATTTTCCATTGCATGGGCATACCACAATTTCTTTATCCATTTTATTGGTAATGGGCTAGGTTGTTTCCATTTGGGGCTATTATAAATAGGGCTGTTAGGAACATTCTTGTGCATATTTTTGTGCACATGTATATAGATTTCTGGTGAGTCTATGCCTAGGAGTGAATTTCTGTGTCATACATTCAGCTTTAATAGATAGTTCCAGTTTTCAGAGTGGCTTTATCAATATAGGTTATTAACAGGAAGTGTTTGAGAAAGCTACTAGTGCCACATCTTCATCAACACTTTGTACTGTTGTTATTATTACTATTATTTTAATTTTAGCTGTTGTGGTGATATATAGTGGTATCACATTCTAGTTTTTATTAACATTTCCTTGGTGACTGTTAAGTTTAAGTGTCTTATCAGATGTTTATTGATCATTTGAATATCCACTTTGATTAATTGCCTAAGTGTTTTTTCCATTTTTCTATTGGAGTGTATGCTTTTGTTATTGATTTGCAGAATAAGAGTTTTCATTTCTTATATTTGGGATTTGGGTCTTGTCTCTCTCTGATAGATCTTTATAGAAGTTTTCTCAAAACGTCATTCTTTCCACAGATTTAATTTTTGGCTGTGTCGATTTTTTTTCTATTGTATGTTTGTTTTTTATTTATTTCTGCTTTTCTATTATTTTTTCTAGTTAAATGACTTAATTTATTTTCCTTTTCTAACTTCTTGAAATGAATATTGATATTCACTCTTTCTTCATTTTCCAATTTAGGCGTTCAAGGCTATAAATTTACCTTCTAAGTACAGCTTTATGTGCATCCCACAAATTCTAATATGCTGGTATTCAGTTCAAAATATTTTTTAAGTCTCCACTGTGATGTCCTCTGCAGCATATGGTTTATGAATATATTTTTTTTCCATGTTTGGAGATTTGTAATTGTTGTTTTGCTTTTGATTTCTTTTTCAATTTTATTGAAGTGGGATGGCACTGAATGATTTCAGTTCTCTGAAATCAGTTATGGCCCAGCAAATGGTCCAGCAATAGACAATAATTCTATCATCACTTGAAAAGAATGTGAATTCTGTCATTGTTGGATACAGTTCTGTTTGTTACTAAGTCAGTTTTGTTAATTGTGTTGTTCTTATCATCTAGAAATGTACTGCTTTTGTAAATCTCTTTGTTCTTTAGTTAGTGTTAGTTGTGTTAAAACTATCTACTATCATTAAAGGTATTTTTCTCATTTTAGTTCTGTCAGTTTTTGCTTTATATATTATTAATCTATGTAATCAGTTGCATGTAAATTTAAAATTACTATATATTTTTTAATTGCTGTATCTTTCTAGTGGATTGAATTTTTTTGAATCTTACAAACTTTTTTTTCCTTTTAAGTAAGAGTCTAGTTTTAAAGTCTAGTTTTAAAGTGTAGTGTATCTGATATTAGTATAACTACATCTTTATTTTCTTTAGTGTTTTCTTGGTGTACCTTTTTCCATCCTTTCATTTTTAACCCTTCTTTAGTATTTAAGGTATGGCTCCTGTTTGCAGCATATTGCCACCTTTTAAATTTTGTTTTTCTTATGCAGTATGATAATCTTTGTTTTTAAATTTAAATACATATTCAATTACCAGTTAATGTAATTGTATTAGTTTATTAGGGCTGCCATAACAAAGTACCACAAACTAGGGAGTCTAAAAACACAGATTTATTCTTCTGCAGTCTGTCAGCTAGAGTTCTATAATCCAGGAGTCAGCAGGATTAGTTCCTTCTGGGGGTTCCAAGGGAGAATCCATTCATTTCTTCTCTCCTAGCTTCTGGTGTTGCCAGGAATCCTTAGCATTCTTTGATTTGTAGACACATCCCTCCAAACTCCATTTCCACCTTCACCTGATGTTCTCCCTGTGTGTCTGTATCCAAATTTCGCTCTTATAAGGATACCAGTCATTGAATTAGAGCCCATCCTAATTCAGTAGGACCACATCTTAACTTGATTACATCTACAGTGATACTACTTCCAAATAATGATGTTTAAGGGCCCCTGGGTGGCTCCATTGGTTAAGCATCTGACTCTTGATTTTGGCTCAGGTCATGATCTCATAGTTTGTGGAACTGACCCTTGCATTAGGCTCTTTACTGACAGCATGGAGCCTGCTTGGGATTCTCTCTCTCTTCCTCTGCCCCTCCCCTATCCATGCTATCTCTCAAAAATAAATAATAAATAAACATTAAAAAAGATAAGGTTATGTTCACAGGTACCAGCATTTAGGACTTCAATACATCTTTGGGGGAGGGGGGAAAGACACAATTCTACCCCCAGAACAGTCATTAATGGTATATTTGGGATTGTAACTCCCACCTTATTTTTTTCCTATTTTTTATTCCTACTTCTCTTCCTCTTTCTCCACTTTTTTGTCTTCTTTTGAATTACTCAAGTATTTTTTATTATTCCATTTCCACCTTCAGTTGCCATTTACATGAACATTCCTTTATATTCTCTTAGCATTTATGCCAAAATAAGAATATGCAGGCTTTACTTATTATAGCCTAATATAATTTTTGATACTTTCTGAGAAAATACTAGAATCTTACAACAATTTAATTCCATTTGCTACTCACTACCAACATTTGGATTATTATTGTGATATGTTTTTAGTTCTACATATATTTTTCAATGCCCCCCAACCCTCCCCCCCAAATTGATCATGATTCATTTTTATTTATCCACTTTGGTGCTCTTCATTCATCTCCTTACAAGTTTTCATCAGATATTACTTTCCTTTTGTTGGAAGAATGACTTTTAGTATAACTTTTCTTGTGGGTCTGCTGACAATGGTTTTGGTAGTTCATTTCAGTATTACTTATCTGAGAATAACTTAATTTTCCCTACTTTTGTGGGTTATTTTAGTAGAATATGTTCTTTTAGCACTTTAAAAATGTGATTCCACTGTCTTTTAACTTTCATCATCTCTAGTGAGAAGTCAAGTTGCAGGTCATGTGGTTCCCTTGGAAGTGATATTTCTTTTTCTTTATGACTGATTCTACAATCTTCCCTTTGCTTTGGACTTCACTTCCTTGGTCTGGTTTTCTTTCTGTTTATCTCCCTTGAGTTTTATACTGCTTCCTAAATTTGTGACTTGATGCCATTCATCACTTTTAGAAATTCTAACCTATTTATATTTTTCCTTGCTGAGATGCACATGTATGTTATACATTTAAATGCAAAGCGGGTTTGCTAAAATGAATTGTAAAGAGCAGAGCTTGGGAAAGCTGAGTATGCAGGGACCGCCTGGAACCTGGATTTAATTATATTGTACTTCTGGCAACCTGGCTTAAATATAAAAATTTCACATCATCCGGGTTAGTAGTATCTTCTATCCTAACCCAAGAGTGAATATCAAAATAATGAAAAGCTATGATCTTGTTAAGGAAGAAGTTTGGTGACATGAATCTGCCTAAAAACTGCTAGTACTCAGTGTAGCATTTTATACACAACAAATAGTCAGAAAGTACTGATCAAATGAAAGACTAGAAAGCCACGAAATATGGGATATTTTGTCATAGTTGTTTCCTTAATGCCTTTTGTCCTATTTGCAGATCCCTTGGGTACAGTGCCCTTGAAGATCTGAAAGTAAAAACATGTATTTAAACCTCAATAGGAGTGCTTATCATGCTTGATGACATTAAAGCTTATAAGCACTATGAGAGACAGAGAGAATTCCTAAACCTGGTTTCCCATGTTGGTAGCATTAGTGTTGAGGTGTAATGATATAGCTTACACTATTCACTTTAGAGAGTATTGCTTTATATTTCTTCAGACCATAAAATTCATTAATATTTATTGCCAAAATATTTTTAATTTTACCACATTTTAATCTATATTATCTATCATATCGAATTTATTTTTTTCTCACATGTCAGCTTGAAAGATAAAACCAATGTATTAATTTTTTAATGCATTAGTTAATGGTTCAGTTCTTGGTGTGTTCATTTATATAAAATTTTTTTAGTACCTTCTATGTTCCAGGACCTTAGAATATAAGAAAACAAATAACTTTCTCTTTAGGAAACATTATTGTTGGCCCTCCTGGGTGGCTCCATCAGTTAAATGTATGACTTCAACTCAGGTCACAATCTCACAGTTCGTGGGTTCAAGCCCCATGTCAGGCTCTATGCTGACAGCTCAGAGCCTGGAGCCTGCTTCAGATTCGGTGTCTCCCTCTCTCTCTGCCTCTCCCCCACTCGTGCTCTGTCTTAGTCTCTGTCTCTCAAAAATAAATAAAGGTTAAAAAAAAAAAGGGAAACTTTATTGTCATCCACCAGAAAATCAATGANTGCTTATGTGATGATGCCATATGTACAACGTGTACACTGTAACACCCCCATGCCTTACCCCATAAAAACCCTGCTCACTATTGTTCGGGGCTTCATCTTGCTGCCACTACACCGGTAGGCGGATGAGCCCCTGCCCGAACTTGTAATAAAGGCCCTTTTGTATTTGCATCAGTGTTGGCTCCTTGGAGGTCTCTGGTACCTCACGAATCGGGCACAACAATACAAATATTCCAATCTATGATATTCATGATGTTTACAGCATCTCTTTAGATATGGTGCCCTTGTGTAGTGCACAGCCTGCAAGATTGTGTGCCGTGGCCCTGATGTATACTGGCTTACTTCTTCCTTCAGGGAGCTTCAAATGCAGCCAAAGAAAATAGTCACAAGTAATACTATAAGGTAGCGCTATTATACTTATAATAAAGGCATGCATAAAAACTCATGGGAAACATGAGTGACAATGTAGTGTGGGAAAGGTTTGGGTTGTCAAATATGAGTAAAATATTTACCAGAAATACAAAGAGGTTGAAATTTGAGTGATTTTCCAGCTGTGCTAGAAATGTCTCTCATTTCTCAACCTGATAACCTGCTCTCCTCATGACCACACAGCTAGGTGTGTCTTTATGTAATCATGAGGCCATATCTGCTAGTGATTAGCCCCTGAGACAATTTTGTTCTTATGTGGTAGAAGATGGTATTGTCCGTAGTGTTTTTGCTCCTGCAAGCATGAAATTCCTCAGCCACCACTTACTGAAAGCCTCTTGACACACGGCAGGCCTGTATTGTGTAGGCGCGGTGGATGCAAATGAGAATGAATCATGGTCAGTTCCTCAACAAGCTTGCAGAGCTAGTAGGGGGGGCAAAACAAACAGCAACTTAAGTGCATATAGAGAGTGCAAGGCAGATGTACTTATAGAGTACTACTGTAGTTAAAAAAGAAAGAAAAAACTTCTGTGAGGTAGTGTACGTTCTTGCGCATATTAGATAAGATTCTTTAGAATTCGCACATAAATCCGTCTTTTTGTCCATTTGTTGTCTTTCGTGTAGCATTTACTGATTTTTTTCTAGTTATAATAGCACTCAAAATTGGGGGAAAAATAACAATTTTAAAAAGGAAATTCTGTTTTACTGTCTATCGTTCTATTCTCTTTTCCCTGTGTGTCCATGTGCGTATGAGTCTGTGTTTTGAATTTGACTTTTTCATGTATTTTGATCCCTTGTATTCATCCATACATCACTGTGGACTTGTCCACAGTGCATTTCTGCTTAATTGTGTTATTTTAGGCAACTTACTGTATCTGTGACTCATTTCGCTCACCTCTCAAATGGAGACAATAGTATTTCATAAGATTTCTCTGAAGATTAATTAATACATTAAAACTGTTACAGTGAACCTAGACTATAAAGTTTTCATTTTGTTGTTAATGAGATGTGCATTAAATAAGGAAAAATAAAATTGGAATTTTACAGATAAATCTTTCATTGAAACAAATGTAGAATATGCTTGTTTTATAACAAAGAGGGAAAATAGAGCTATTTGATAGTATTTGTATTTTGAAAGTGTATTTTGAAAGAATAGTTCCATTAGTAATCTTTTATTATCAGTCTAAATATTAGTATTAAAAACAACAGAAGAAAATATCTTATTAGGCATAAAAGTCTAGGAGGTGTCAATAAGGAAAATATAAGTATTTTGCAGTCTTTTAAACTGGTGGGAGTGTGTGTGTGTGTGTGTGTGTGTGTCTATGCATTTCATAATACAGAAAAGCACTGGCCTTCTTCTCATTGGTAATGCTTGTTCATTTGTGTAAAACTAAATTTCAACAAGAAACATTCATTCTTCAGTCTTTCATGAAAGACATCTTTACTTACATGAAGGCATTCAAGCAGATAATTATATTTGTACAAAATGTTTTGCTATATTAAGCAGTCAAAAATTAGGAAAACAGAAATCTCTACAAAGAAGTTTCCTTTTGGCATTTGTAAGTCCTGTAGGATTATGAGACCATGGCCTTTCAGGTTGAGCATGTGTATCCTCAGTGTGCTACGACACTGCTTGATTTAAGCTTCATTGTGATTGCACTATTCAAGGGGGAAAAATCCGTTGATAGGGTAAGGTATTGTCATAAGATTGTAGCACACACATGAACTCCTCAGGGATAAATGAAAGTAAAGGCCATCAAGGCGGTTTGAGTGATTCTATATATAGCCTTAACACAGTAAAAAAAAAGGATTGGAAACATTAGGCCTGTCATCATCCAATGTAAATAACTTGGTGAGATCAGCAATCTGCAATTGGCTTTTCCACACTGGAAGTTGGGATAATGATTTGCTCCATTTTTCTGTCCTTCTCCCCTTAAAATAATTCTCCTTACAATTCTGTAATATAAAGTAGGCATTAATTATTTGTAAATTACTCCTAATGACGATAATACTCAGTCTTTCAGTGTGGCTTACTAATTTTGTGAGCTTCTCAAAGATAAAAGACTATTTTATTTTTACCCATGATGATAATTCATTGATAATGTGTTTGTTATATTAAAGTGGTGATGTGCATGAGGATTGTTATAATTGCTAATAGTTAGAGTGTACTCACTCAATTAGTATTTTAAGAGCTTGGTAGGTAGTATGTATTTCATCAGCATTGGTGTGATATCCTCAGTAAGTGATTATTAAACCAAAGAGGGTCTTCGTGTTTCTAGCACCTTCAAATTCAAATGGTATCCAATATCAGTGTGGGGGTCAGGGAAGAAGTAATTGCGTTCTTTCACTGAAAGATTTAGCAACTATGCTAAATGAATTTTTTTTCATATGGCCTTTCCCCATAGTATATTTCACTATAGTACTTGCTAAATTTTTCATGCTCATGATACTAAATGTTATTAAAATGTTAATTCACTTAATTAGCATAAATCAAAAACACAATAGTCTGAATAAGTATATACTGTATCTTGAGAAACTGAGAACAATTCACTAATCTTCATTCCTTATTTGCATGATAATACCTTGAAGTCCATGGTGTCTCAGGCATGGTATTTCCTTTTCATATAGGTGCAGAAGCAAAAAAGTTAGGGGCATTTCCCAAGGCTCATAATATGAATAATACTAACCTTGTTCACTGTTTTACTTTGTTTTGGTTTTTTTTTTTTAGTTGCTTATTTAAGAAATTATTTTTCCAGCAATAAAAATTAATTTTGTTGAATGTTGTACTTTCTACTTCCTATCATGTTCTCTGCATGGGTTCCTAGTAAGGTTTTGCTCTCTCACTTAAAACAACCACAATGTTGATTTTCAACTAGTCATTACCCAATTTAAATTGCAGGTTATTTATTTCTCTCTAGCCTTTTCCAGCTTTGTCAGATTTTTCTTTTTTTCCTGTTTTCTCTTTCTCTTTTTGTTTTGTTTCTTTTGGGAAGCCTTTCTCCTCTGTCTTTCATTTGCCTAGGTAAATTCACTTTATAATTTCTCTCCTATATTTTAATAGTGCACATTGGCCTTTTAAATGGTTGAGTTCTGCTAATCCTGAATTTATGTGTTAGCAGATTCAGATAGCTCTGGTCCAAGTCTAAGTTGCCTCTCATTAAGAAAAAGTTAATAGTTTATATGATAAAAAATCATTCTATGCATATAATAATTATTAATTAATATGGAAAGGCATTATTTCAATTACTTTCTTTCTTGGATAATTTAGTAGGATAATGTTACACTGATGTGACTGAGAAAGATGAAATCTAAATAGGAGATAAAGGATTTATAATAGGACATATATAAAAAAGACATATATAGCTTATTGCTTATTGTATTAAGTTCTATCATCCAAACTAATTTCACATAGAGAAAAGATATATTTTTGAAAAAAGCAAATCCACTGAAAATGAATAGTTGATACGATAGTATAGAGCAGTATACCATAAATGTATGAGCCAAGCCAGTTGACTCAGGGTCTCTTGGAATGCTTCTTGAAATGCAGATTCCAGGGCCCTTTGCAAACTGAGCGCAGTAAAATGTCTGGATGGAGACCCTAAGAATTAGGTGATTCTGATGCACACAAGTGTGCTGCAGAGAAATCTTTTTTTCCCCCTCAAGGTTAGCTAAAGTCCCAGCTGGTTTTATTTAAAAACCTATAAAGTATACTAAAGGAGTGTCCAGCATACATAAATACCAAAGCAGTTTATATCATGTCAGGAGTGTGGAGGGGAGCCCTTGTGAAGAATGATCTCATAGACATTCTTTGACAAAAGTCTGGCAAATGTCCTGTGTACTCTACTAGGCTTACGTTAACCAGATATTCCACCCCCTAGGAACTACATTTTGTGACTTGATTTAAAGTGTTTTGTTACCAAGTCACTTTTCTGGGGGGAAAGAAGGCAGTCTTTGTGGGAGGTCTTTTGCCATTCTTGCATAAATTATTTTGTATCATTTTAGATTGCTATATTATATCCCTCAGAGATTTTTTTATGATGGTCCCCCAAGTTTCATATTTCTATACTGTGTCAAACAAGGCATTAACATGTGATAGAATAGATTTATGTTGAAAACTTGTTTTATTTATTGTAGTTTTTGTCTTGTTCTATAAACCATATACAGTAACGTTCAGTCTTAAGTTTTCAGCTCAAGTTTTACAAAAGTAACCATTATACATATCAAGTAGTAGAATATTTCCACTGTCCCGAAACCTTCCCTTGTATGATTTGCTACTTCAATACCCCATCAAAGGTAATCACCATTCTGAATTTTATCGATACAGTCTATTTTGGCCTTTTCATGCAATTAATATATATAAGATAAATTGAATCGTAATTATTTTTTGTCTGACTTCTTTAACTTAACATTATATCTGTGAGATTAATCCATGTTGCTGCATGCTGTAGCAATTTGTTTTTTTATTACTCTATACTATTCCATCACTAGAATTTACCATAATTTATTCATCCAGTCTATTTTCTAATTTTAGCTATTATAAACAGCTATGAATATTCTTGTACATGTATCATGGTGAGTGCATATATACACTCATTCTGTTTAGTTTTTACACAGGAGTAGAATTGCTGTGTCTTAGAGTACGCATGTATTCAATTTCAGTAGATAATGCTAAATGCTTTACAAAAACAAATACTTTCTCCAACTCTGCAACTTATTGTCTTTAAGTAATGATTATAGTTTTCAGCATAGAGGTCTAGCACATTAGTTCAGTTTGCCTAAAACTTTATTTTTTANTTTAAGTGGTATTGTTTTTTATTTGTTAATAAATTTTGTTTATTATATAATATATATAATTATTATATATATAAACATGTTGTTTTACCCACTCATTTATTTAACAAACATTTATTGATCTCTTAATGTATTCAAGCTCATTGGACTATTTTTTCTGAAAGCACATTTCCCCATGTTATGAGAAATGGATGCAATCACTAATTATTAGGTTTTTTTAATCACAAAAGTTTTCTGCATTCAAGAGCCTTTATGTCCTTCTGTCTACAATACCATGGAGTCAATATAAAAAAGAACTCCAAAGTAAATAGAATAAGGGTGAAATAACTCTCATATATCATATGCTTCTTATGTGAGAACAACAGAACTATAACTGATAGTGTGCAGCACATACCTAGCTTCTGGGCTTGTTGTTATGTGTACTTATGTGCTGTGGTGAGTTGTATTATCTGGGACTATTCTTTGCTTTACCAAGAACTTTCTCCAATAGTCATTGAATAAGAAAAAACATAGCACATAAATTTATCCTTCAAGACTTTTTTATTTTTTAAGCTTTGGCCTTACAAACATTAGTAGAAAGTCCTCTGGAAGTGCTGAGTATATTAACTAGAGTCAGATGAGATGACCCTTGAACAGAAAACATTTTGATCAGTTCCTTTAAGGATTTTTTTTTTAATTTTCTCGATGTTTATTTTTGAGAAAGAGAGACAGAGTGCAAATGGGAGAGGCGCAGAGAGGGGGAGACACAAAATCTGAAGCAGGTTCCAGGCTCTGAGCTGTCAGCACAGAACCCAATGTGGGGCTCAAACTCACAAACCTCAAGATGATGACCTAAGGTGAAGTCAGACGCTCAACCGACTGAGCCACCCAGGTGCCGCGAGGATTTTTTGAGATATTTTTTTAGTTCAGGTGGACAACATTCCAAGCTGATGAAATAGGTAAAATGGCAGAAATGAGTAGACTGTGTAATGATGATTAGGTTAACTCTTCTAGAGAAAAAATGAATCCAGACTACAATGGAAGATATATAGTAAGTTTGGCCACTGACAAAAGGTTTAGATTTAATGAGGAAAGAAAATTTGCACTACCAAAAGCTCTTATGATAACATTTAAAGGAGATAATTTAAGTGGCCAAACATAGGATAGGTGTAGATAGAAAATAGGGAAAGAGGAGAGACCAATACAAAACCTGGGACATGATACTGGGTGCAGAATTGTAGATAGAATGGCAAATCTGAGGATATTGTGTAGCAAGAATTACCAGAATTTGGGAATGACCTGATGAGCAAGCAAAGTAAAAATCACTTCAGAATATAAGAAGAGTGTTGAAGGATGATCATGTTGAGATAAATTAATGCTTTGAAAATAGTAATTGTGAGAAGGCACTGGAACAGCAATGTAGAAATGTTCTGTGACTCAGGATATGTGACTTAAAGGTTAAAAAGGTTTTAAAACTTGATAGCTGGGGTGCCTGGGTGGTTCAGTCAGTTAAGTGTCCGACTCTTGACTAAGGTCAGGTCGTGATCTCACAGTTTGTGATATCGAGCCCTGCATCGGACTCTGCCCTGGCAGCACGGAATCTGCTGGGGATTTTCTCTCTCTCTCTCTCTCTCTCTCTCTCTGTCTCTGTCTCTCTCTCTCTCTCTCTTTCTCTCTCTCTCTGTCCTACCCGTGCTCATGTTCTCTCTCTGTCTCTCAAAATAAATAAAACTGGATGATTGAATGATTTGTCCAAGAGAATATGTAAGCAAAGGGCCCTGGGTGATTCTCAGCCAATTGATGAGGAGCACAGGATCCAGCAAAGGACCACCTGAGGAGATATATGGGACACTAAGAGTGGAGAGGAAGGGGTGCCTGTGTGGCCCAATTGGTTAAACGCCTGGATTCAACTCAGGTCATGATCTCCTGGCCGTGAATTCGAGACCTGTGTCAGGCTCTATGGTGACAGCTCAGAGCCTGGAGCCTTCTTTGGATTCTGTGTCTCCCTCTTTTTCTGTTCCTCCCCAGTTCACGCTTTCTCTCTCTCTCTCTCTCTCTCTCTCTGTCAAAAATAAGTAAACATTAAAAAGTTTTAAAAAATGAATGGAGAGGAATAAAATGTGGATTTGAAAGACTACATCAGTGAACAGAATGTGTGACTATTCACCCTATTAAGGACAGCAAAATGGGCTGGAAATAGAGATAGCAGTCGAGAGACAAAGGAAAAGAAATTCTGATTTGACTCGGGTCAGCTTCTACAAAGAAGCAGTAGCACACTGACTAAAGCCCAGAATGGAGAGGGATAGAGAAAGGAGAGTTTGGGGAGGAAAATTATTATCAAATTGCAAACAAGGCAAGACAAAATATACTTCCAGGAATGTTTTGTCTAAACAAATGCTTGGACCAGGTCAAGGAGTTTATAAAATATTATTTAAGAGCACCTTGTGTTAATAGGTAATCAATAAATGTTTGTTAAATAATTGAGTGATTGCCTAATATACATCCTATAACTTTTGGTGCATTTTCTGACTACTAAAATACATTCATAGTGATCTTAGTGAAATAGTGCTATGGAAATGTAAGCTAGAGGCCAGGTTGCAAGCAGTTTGTGAGGATTAGGCAAACTTCACAAAATTATAGAATCACAAAAGCAAATTCTAGAGGTAGGATAAGTCTTGCAAATCATTGACTAGCCCAGCCCTCTTACTACATGGCTGTGGATTTGAGGCCCAGTTTTGTTAAATACCTTACCATATATATGTCAAGGTTCAGTTCCAGGAAATTGAAACCACACTAGCTATTTTAAGCATAAAACGATTTAATATAAAGAATTAGGTGTGCATTAAATGTTGGAAGGTTTGGAGGAGGGGCCTTTGGGCTTGAGCTCCAGGATGATATAGCAGATTGGCCCACCCTGGGCAGCCACTGCTGCCACCTGGCCAGAGATGGGGAGAATGAAGGGGCTGCCACTGGACCTGTGGATTCCAAGGATGAAGACTTCTCTGAGGAAAGCAGACTGGCAGAGTACTCACTATGCACTTTCCACACAACCTCCACACTGCCAACAACTAGACCTAAGATGCCTAGATTGTGGTCCCACAGTATCTCCCTAAACACACCTGCCACCCACTCTAGCTGGCATAACCAAATTCTCACATGGAATCCTAGCTGGGGACACATGGGGGCATGTAGTTCCTGCTTCTGCAGGCGTCAACAACCCATGGAGGTCGGAATGGATGTTGACTGCCAAATAATGCTATTTGCCATCCCTGGTTGCACACCTAGGAAAGAAGATCACTGCAGCAGAACGTGGAAGACCTGTTATGACAGTCTCTCTGTTGTCATTGAACTGAAGTGCACAAAGAATTCTATAGCTTTAGCCCTCCTTCTAAAAAGTCACATTCTGATACCAAGAAACCGGGGTGCCTGGGTGGCTCAGTTGGTTAAGCAACCGACTTCGGCTCAGGTCGTGATCTCACGGTTCGTGAGTTTGAGCCCCACGTCGGGCTCTGTGTTGACAACTCAGAGCCTGGAGCCTGCTTCAGATTCTGTGTCTCCCTCTCTGCCCCTCCCCTGCTCATGCTCTGTCTCTGAAAAATAAATGTTAAAAAATTTTTTTAAAAACCTAAAACTTTATTTTAAAAACATGACACCAAGAGACTTATAAGTAAGCTGCCTACCTGATTTGTTGTTCAAACTAGGCCACATTTGAGAGTAAAAGAAAACACTGCTCCTATTTATGCCAGGATAACAGGCATGATACTGAACTACCCCAGTAAACGCAGCTCTAAGCCTGTGTATTAAATATTTAAGGTACTTCATGATCTTGCTTCAACTCCCTTTAGTGACCATATCTCTCAACACAAATCTTCGCTTACTTTTTGTGCCATCCCCTTTTAAATTCTATTCCCCCAATTCTTTGCTGCTCTGTCACACATGTGCCATTGTCTGGAACGGTGCTCTCTATTTCTCCACGTGTCTAACTTCTGTGTGTCTTTTAAAATCCAGCTCAGATATCACCTCCTCTGTTGAAATACTCTCAGATAGCTTCCAGTAGAGTAAGTTGATTCTTCAGTATTAAAGTATTTGTTTATGTATCTTTCCCCACCGCTATTACACTTTGGCCTCCTCAATGACAAGAAGTGGGAATATTCATCTTTAATTCCCAGAGGCTAGGTTGGATTCTGTAAAAAGGGCTCAAGAAATGTTTGGAAATAGATGGATGCCAGGAAATCAAGTAGAGAGGAGAGAAAGGAATGGAATGAAGAGGGGAGGGAAGGAAGAAAAGGAAGACAGGAGGGAAAGAGGTAATGAGACTTTGTTAAAAACCCTAGTATTTCCATTTTGTGAGGTTTCTTTTTGTATTACCAATTGATTAGATCTTCACAATTACTCAATGAGTTGAGAAGGAGTCCATTCACACTCACTTAGAAGCAGACTTGTCTGGATTTCCCATCTAATAGTTGAAGAAAATATCAGTATTTGTTGACTTGGATGACAGTGGTTAAATGTTTTCACATCTATGTTAACTCATCAAATATGCCATTGAGCTGAACACATAAATGTTTAAATTTTTTGAACTAAAAATGCAAAAAGGCCTCGCTTTCCTATTCATAAGGTGATTTCTTTTTTGAGAGAGCAGTTTCATCCTGCTTCTTGAGGCCTTTGTTGTTGATTTTAGGAAATGTCCCACAGTGAACCCTGATTTAAAGGATTTATTTCTTGCCTTCACTGTAATGACTTCTTGCGGTTCAGCCCCCAATTTTTCCTCATCTAAATATGATGTTTTTAAAAACCTAGTTTATAATTCTTAATAAAACTCAGTGCAAAACATTTTCAGTGACTATTTCAAACATTGTGTTCTTTGGACTGTAAGGTGATTCCTATGTTTACTAAGGTTTTAGCTTTTTTTTCATTTCTCTCCATGTTTGTGTTAAGTAACAAGCAGCTTTTTGGGGGGGTCTACTCTTGGATGTCAGTTTCCTTCTGTAAACACATTTACAATACCTCTTGGCTCAGCTAGCCTTTTTTTTTTTTGAGGAAAGTGCAGAATTTACCTCATATTGTGTAAGGCAGTCATGCCTATGGCCATATATCACTTCTGATCATATCTGTTATGGTTATAGATGAGGAATGCCCACTGTGAGGGGAAAAAAAGAGAAAATTCTAAAGATCACACACACATTCTTCCTAGTTATCATAACCTGAAAAAAAATCCCTCTGTCAGCTTAGGATACATTTCATTTTATTATAACAGGCGTTTTTATATGAAAGTATAACTATGAAAATTTTATCTTGGCTAGGAAGATCACAGGTATTATTACCATAAGATTTTTCTTATTAGCTTAAAAGAAATGATCAGTTCATCATATATTATTCATCTTGAAAATAAAAGTGAGAAGACGGTCGTAATTAAGACTCTCAAGTCCTTGACAAAGAATATCCATCAATTTTCCTCGGGTAATTTTTAACATTTTCTTAGATAGGTGAAATGACACTCCCTGAAAAATATGTAGTTTATTTATTTGTTTCATCAGCCAGCTTTTAATGAACAGAGGAGCACACATTGTTTTAGGAGTAAGGTGAACAGAATATATATATTTTTTGAGATCTACTGACTACTGCTCAACCTTAAATGTCTCTTGCTTACATATGATATCCTATGTTGCAAGGACATATTCAAAGAGATTTAATGTCTTAGAAGAGTATAATTTTTTAATTAAAAGAGTGTTGTCAGAGTTTTTACACTGAGCATTTCACTGCTAATTTATTTCTACAAGTCCAAGCAAATGTATATAGAAAGCTATTTTGGGAAAACGGAATTGCTACAGAAAATTCTAAGTCCTAGTACAGAGTAACATGCCTATAAATCCAAGTTTCTAAACTACCGTATGTTCTTAGCAAAACCAAATTAAGTGAACTTCTGCTTTTGACCAAGATGGAATAACAGAGACAAGATATACTCCCCTGCTTTAAAAACAGAAATGAACAAAATATGAAACACCAGTTTGCAAGATACCAGATATCTGACAGTGAAGGCTAGGGATCCCTAAGAGCTGAGAAACAAACGAAGTGAGCCTCAGCTTTACCCCAGTTTACTTTCTAGAGGGTTTTTAATCTGAATCTCTGAATCTTAGAGAAAGACAACCAGGCTGAGCCTGATATCAGAGTTGAGAGTCTGGGAGATGAAGGTGGCCAGAGTTCACAAAACTGTAAGAAAAGAACTACACATGGTAGAACTCTGAAGATCTGAAGGGGTTCCCCTCTAGTGTTTAGTCAAGTCCTAATCAGCACATATATGTGAGAAAATTATGCAAAGTTGGGGAAGAACCACCTGAGGGGATGAGAGGTAACAGTGACCATACTTCCATGGGGCTGGGAACAATACTTGTTCAAACTCTGCAGACTGGAACATCTCCTAATCTACCCAGCATTGGCTAGTGCATACACAGAGGGCTCTTCTTGGTAGTGGTGAATAATTAGCTCTAGATGAACACGATTCTGGTCCTTTGTGATTGATCTTAAAAGCAAGACCTGAGAAAGAACCAAATGTTATCAGGTAATTTGACTGCATCCAAGAATAAAGCTCAAGAATATTTTTGGAACACAAATACCTCCAGCAACCAACAAAGTAAAATTCACTATGTCAGACAGCCAATCAAAATTAGCAAGTATGCAAAGGAGTAGGAAAATACTACCCATAATGATGAGAAAAATTAGTCAAAACTAACCCGTGTCAGAAATGTTAGAAAACAATGTATTAAAACTATTTCATATGTTTACAAAAGCAGAAGATATAAAAATACACTGATTTTTTTCCTTCCATATGATCAGTACTATGTGGGAGATTGTATCATAGACATGTTTATATATAGGTAAAATGTAATTATAACAATATTTCTTTTCTCTGTGTATTTCATTTGTTAGACTAAGAATAGTTTTATTTTTAGCAAATAAGTGTATTTAGTGGAAGTTCACATTAGGAATGGCCCAACAATTTTATTTGAATGCAAAACATGCCATGTTATTAAATATAACTTGGATAATGTTATTTTGGGGTTATGAGTTACACTGTTACATTCATAGTATTTGATAGCAAATACTGTTCTGTCATAATTTATCTTAAATTCACAATAATTTCTATGTCTTAAAAATATTGATTACATATGATAGGTTTATAAAATCAACCTTTACATATTTTGGATATTAACCTCTTATTGGACATATCATTTGCATATATCTTCTCCCATTCATTAGGTTGTCTTTTTGTTCTGTTGATGGGTTCCCTCACTGTTCAAACACTTTTTATTTTGGTATAGTCCCAATAGTTTGGTTTTTATTTGTTTCCTTTTCCTTAACCAGATCTAGAAAAATATTGCTATGGTCGATGTCAGATAAATGACTGCTTATGTTCCCTTCTAGGACTTTTATGGTTTCAGGTCTCATGTGTAGGTCTTGGATCCATTTTGAGTTTATTTTTGTGTATGGTGTAAAAAAAGTGGTCCAGTTTCATTCTTTTACATGTAGCTGTCCAATTTTCCCAGCATCATTTATCGAAGAGACTGTCTTTTCCCCACTGGATATTCTTGCCTCCTTTGTCATAGATTAATTGACCACGTAAATGTGGGTTTGTTTCTGGGATCTCTGTTCTGTTTCTTTGATCTGTGTGTCTCTTTTTGTGTCACTATCATATCACTTTGATGCCATCGTGCTGTTTTTATAAATTTCTCAGTCCTGTGACTTTGTTGTTACTGTATAGAAATGCTACTGATTTCTGTGTATTAATTGTGTATCTATAGTTTGTTCTTTTTTATTGATGTGGAGTATAAATAAATCATTTGTTTAAAAAATAACCTTTCATCTGAACTTAAGTCAAAACTGTTTGATCAATATTACTCAAACGAGCATAGGACTTAAAGTTAAAAACATGTAGATGACCACTTCAATATTTTCATTTTATGGGTAATATGCATTTTTAATTCCATGATATATAACTCTACTTTGGTAATAATTTATTGGCGATAGCATAGTATAATTCTATTGCAACACAATAAAAAAGCATAAAGTGAATTTTTAAACACTTAGAATAAATTCTAGTTGTTGTTGTGGATGTATAAAAACTTAAATAATTTAAATGTCACCTTCACTTAATCTTTTATAGGTTGTCTATAAACTCTGGAAACACAGATAATATGTTATTTTTCAGAGAAGAAACCAAAGATGTCCTTGATGCTATTATGTACATTTGATTATGCTTCCAGACTTAATGAGCACTTTGTGCTCTTCTTTAAATGGTAAACGAATTGCTTCTCAGCCATTTAGCTGAGATCCAGTGTAGTATGTGTTCTTAACAGCTTGAATGATAAATGAGAAGAATATGTCTTATTGTAATAATGTAATAAGACATTCTACGTTGTCATGAGGTATTTATATCATAATAGTTTGTCTTATGGTATAATGCATTTTTCCATGTAAGATATGTTTTAATTGTGAATCATATCCTTGACCAAGGATTTAGCAACAAGCAAATTATAAGAATGATCAATCACTTATGATCAAGAAAGCAACTTTAATCATCTAAAATAGGGAAATCATGGCCCAATGATTAATTATAGAAATTTAGCCAGGAAGAAGATTTTAGTGGTCCTCTAGCACAACTCATTTATTTTATAGATAAGGAAACTGAAGCTCAGATAAATTTGGCATCTTTCCCAGATAAAACAGATGAAGCACAGCAGTGCTGGGCCTAGAGCACTGCTGTCTTTGTATTATTTTTCAGTTGTTGCATAGCAAATCACCAAGAGCTTAGTGATTTAAAACAATAGTCATTTATTAACTCACAGTTCTGTGAATCAGAATCCAAGGACTGGGTTCTGTGCTTCACTATCACAAGGGCAAAATCAAGGTTCTAGCCAGGGGGAACTCCTGTGTGGAGGTGAGGGGAAAGAATCCACTTCCAAACCCATTCACCAGGTTGGCAGAATTCAGGTTCCTGTTGTTGTGGGACTGACGTCCCGATTTCCTGGCTAGGTGATGGCTGGAGCTCACTGTCAGCAGCTAGATACCTGTCTCCGGTTCTTGCACAGCCTTGCTCCATCTTCAAAGCCAGCAATGGTATGTCATTTCCTTTTCATGGTTCACATGTTTTACCTTCTCTCCTGCAACCAGTCAGGGAAAGGTTTCCACTTTTAATGGCTTGTGAGATTAGATCAGGCCCACCTGGATAATGTTATTTTATTTTATTTTATTTTATCATATTATTATTTTTTTAATGTTTATTTTTGAGAGAGAGAGAGGGAGAGAGCAAGCATGAGCATGGGAGGGGCAGAAAGAGATGGAGAGGGAGACACAGAATCCGAAGCAGGCTCCAGTCTCTGAGCTGTCCACACAGAGCCTGACACAGGGCTCAAACCCATGAACCATGAGATCATGACCTGAGCCGAAGCCAGACACTTAACTGACTGAGCCACCCAGGTGACCCGAAGCCTTTGTTTTACATTCAGCTATGCATATAATCAGAAGTGATATCTCCTCATATCCACAGTTTCCATGGATCTTTGTGGACAACTCTGCCTGGTATATTCCTGAATTTATTCTGATTTTCTCTGTATTGTACCATACAACCTCATTCTAAGAGATCTATAATATAAATATAAAAGTTTACATATATATATGTATATATAAAGCTTATCTATGTCCCCCATAAATATAATGTTGATATTCACGTGGCTCATTCTATCACTTTACAAGATCTCTGTCCATTTTCTTTTTCTGAACACCTTTTTCTAAAATTGTGCCTTCTTCATGTTGTTCTTATTACCCTCATTCTGTTTTATTTTTCTTAACCCTGCTTCATCTTTCTTCTCACTAGAATGTCAGTTCAGTGCAGGCAATCTCCATGCCTGCTTGCTCTACTGCTGTACTCCCAGGGCGTAGAACAGTGCAGGGCCATACCCTGTTCTTTAAATATTTATTGGAAAGAGAAGAATGTATTGCAAGTGTTAATATTCATAGGTTGGCTATAATGACTTGTTTAATTTTTATTAAATCATTCCATATGCCTTTGGAAAACAATTAATATACTCAAATAGGGTTTCTGCAGAATTCTAAAGGGAAGAAATTGTACATGGGGGCAACTGGTGGACATAATCTGAGCTTTGAAATTTGCATCTGTGAAATGAGATTCTCTCCTTTGAGCTTACTTAAAAAAATAACTTGTAAGAGTGTCAGATTACTAGAATGCACTCTAGTATGCTGACTGTAGGGACTCCTCCCTCTACTCCTGGATTTAGTAGAGGTCAGCTACACAATCAGAAGTAAGAGAGATTATGATTTAGTCAAGAGGAAAAGAGAGATGGTAATTAAAATGCTACTCAAAGTACAGAGTGATAGTATTTGGAAATTAAAAACTATCCTGCTTTCAAAGTTAAGTTTTAGCTGGATAAGAGCAGCAGAAGAAACAAACTAGGAAACAGATCACTGGTAGCAAAAAGTCCTTAATTTCAAGTGAAATAAAGAAAATAAAATAATTAATTTGGAAGATTAAACAGAACATGTCAACCTTTTCAAAGGACGGTATTGCCTAAGAATATTAAAGAGGAGCAGGAAGGAAAATGAGGATAGTTGATGACTGTAGCATGAAGCATATCGATGAGTTTATTTATCAGGTTTCTTTTAGTTTCAGTTGTTAGAAAGTAACATCAAACAATCATAGGCAAAAAAATATTTTTTTAAGTAGTAAGAGAGAAAATGAGGTGGCAATAGTTTATTGACTCATGAAATTGAAAAGACCAAGTTTCAGGAATGGTTGAATTCACTGCCTGAAAGTCGTCAATGGAGCATAATCTATTCTCTCCATTAGTAATCTTTGCTTTGCTCTTCTTGCATAAATTTAGGTCAACAACTATCCCCGTGCTAGTCCAAAGCAGCTTCCATATTATATCCTGCCAGTTTCAAGCTTAATAGAGGCGATTTCTCTTTCCTAATAACTAAAAATAAAATAATCCCGGGTCATAGTTTAATTCACATGATTTAGACCCTTTACCCACCCATTAATCAATCATTAGAGTCAAGGAAATGGATTATAGTACTTGTCCATGCCTGGGTCAATGCCCACTGCTAGAGCTGAGTACATAGGGGAAGAATGGAAAACTGAGGATGGGTGGACATAAATCTGTATAACTACATGGACCACCTGGAGAAAGATAGATTCCCCACTCCTAGAGTTGCCCATATTTAGCAGATAAAAATACAGGATTCTCATTTAAATTTGAATTTCAGATAAACATTGAATAAGATTTTAGTATTAGGTACATCCCATGTGATATTTGGGACATACCTATATTTTAAAAAGTGTTGTTTATATGGAATTCGAATTTAACAGAATATACTGTATTTTGTCTGACAACTCTGCCCACATGCAGACATTTTAGTGATTTATTCAAGAAACAGTTGGAATGGGCTAGGCAATCAACAATGATGAGAGTCCCCTACCAAGGGAATGAAGGACTATACCTTTCATGAGAATGCAGAAGTGATCTCCAGGCAAACAGGTTATGATAATAATAAGGGAAATGAAACACAAACCTGCATTAATACAAACAAAAATAGAATAAAAGAGACCACCAGAAGATTGTTACTAGGGAATGTAGGAAGAGATGGATCTGAAAGGGAGAATTCAGCAACGTGGGTTGCCTGTATAACATCTGTTTCCCTTTCTCTTTTTATTTCAAGGCCTTCCCCCTTCATCTTCAGTGAAGGCCAGCCTTAGTTACAGGGGTTAATTTCTGACTGGACTAAGACTTATGTGGGGTTCTGTTCTTCTTATCTGTGAATGATTTTTACATGGGTATTTGACTCCATTCTGGCCACTCAAATGTCCTGAGCTTCTAGGAAAGACTTTTGCCTACTCCTAAGAAAGATGTGCATGAAGATATAATTTGTTGTACTGGCTATGATGCTGGAATTGGTGCTGCCATTTTGAAATAATAAAAGAAGCTAATCTGGAGAATGACAAGAATGTCACCAAGAATAACAGAATATGAAAAGATGGAAAGTGCCTCCCTGATTATCTATCAATAAACTAATTAACTCAGGAATCCTCTGACATCTGGGCCTCTTGTAAGGCAAACAAATATGCTTTCTGATTGCTTAGAACACTTTAACGTTTTATTTGCAGCTGAAAACATTTTAACAGGCATACAAGAGATTCATGCTAAAAGTCACAATTTTGTATGTATTGGAGGTGACTTTTCTGTTTGGTTGGTTTGCTAATGGTCATAAACTAAAATTATGAAAATGTTATTTTTTTCACATAAAAGGTAAGATGTTTTCCATTAAAAAAGATTCTCTATGCTCTCCCTTAAAGTAGTCAGTGAAAACAAAAGCAAACATATACTTTTAGAATTAGAACTTTTGGGGAAAAGAAATCACGGAAACTAATATTCATTCAATCGTAATGTCTTTTTATTTTTTTTAAAGCAACAGTTACTTAATGAAACTGCAGAATTGACATCATAAATTGGCATGAATCTAGTTCTTTGAACTATCATTATGGAATTTCCCAGTTGGTGAAGGATTCAGCTGCTTTTCACAAAAATATTTTATATCTTGGTGGAATGTTGTCCCCATATATAGAGATGCTGTTAGCGTATCTTTTTAGGAATTATAAAAATATAATTTTTTAAAAGATGTCAATGGGAAAGTCACTGTTGGATGATATAAACAGGTCAACACAATTTAATTCCTCTCTGCTTTTGATGTTAACATATGACATTTGTTGAATTTTACGCCTATTTTTAGCTCTGATCTTAGGATCTCCACCTACTATTGGAAAATCCAGCTTGTGGCATCCCAGGCACTTCATTTTTACAACCATATTCTGTTCATGAAGCATGTTAAATTTATACATACAGACTCATTCTATGTTTATGGTTACTGTGAAACATTTTTTTCCTCATTTTCTGAAGTAGATGCACTATAAAGAAAGCTGGGACATTTTGGTAAAGTGAACCTTACTTTCTCATCCACTTATTCACATAAAAATTGACTGGCATTCCCAAATGGAACAGGGAACATGTGGGATTTACACAATAAAATCATTGTCAGTGTCCTATCTCTTAGGACTCGATTCAGTGACATATAAAAGAAAACTCAGACTTGGCCTAAGCATGATGGAAGGTCTGTCCCCCATGTGCAATAAAGGCTGGTGCTAGGCAGTCCAGGGCTGGGATGCCAGCTCTGTAGTCACTGTGGGCTCAGATCTCTCAGATCTCTTTTCTGTAGCTACCCTTTCATACTAAGCACATGCCTTGAATATGCTATCTCAGAGAATGACTGACATCATGTCTACATTGCGGGAAGCAGAAAGGAATACTGAGTAAAGAACTGAAGGGTCTAATCTACTGAGATGAATCACATTCCTTTCAGGAGCCTTGGTGGAAGCCTTTCATACCAGCCATTTTAAGCTACTGAAGTATAAGCAATATTTCTATTTCTCTCTCATTGAATGAGTCTTACCTAGAGTGTGGTCCTTTGTGCCCAGAGAGACTGGGAGTGACTTTTAGCTGGGTTCACTACCACCTCAGATAAAATTAACATTCTCCTCCTTAGGAGGAGTGAATGAATGGATATAGGATAGATGATTCTATCACAGTCTTTGTCACAGTATACTTGAGATTACTTTTTAACCCCAAATGTATTTGTATCAGATTCAGAACTTGACCAGAACTTGTACTTTTCCAGTTTTGCCTTTGTCTCATGCCATTTTTCAGAGTATAGAATTTCTTCTGGTGTTGGAGTAATTTCACCAATCTACACTTAGATTTCCTGTAAATATGATTAGGTATGCAAACATGCCATATTCCATCCTGAAAATGTCTTAAGCTGAGGTGTTCATAATCAGCAAAACAAGTTATAGTCTACTTTATCTCTTTGGTAAGTTCAAAGTACTGATTTAACACTAATAATCCTATCTTTAATACTAAAAATAACTATATATATTGTGCCTTAGTTGGTCACCTATGTACCCCCCCAAATAGTGTATATCTTCAGTAACATAGGCTCTGTAATAAAATTACTCTTTTTCTGAAAGTTCACATACAACAATTAGGAAGGTAGGGGGTACAAAATGGAGTAAAATCAAAATGTTCTCCAAATGTTAATTAATTCATGTCAATAACTTGGAAGGTAAGTTTTAAAAAGAGTTTGAAAAAAGGAAACTCACTCAAAGTGCTAAGAAGGATTACCTTTGATATTTCTGGGAAGCTTAAAAGGTACTCTGAGGATAGCTTCTCTGAAATGAAGGACACTGTACCTACTGCAGGGCCTTATTTATTTATTTACCTTAAAAATGCTCAGTTTTCCCACTGATTCTGTTATCACATCCACCCCCTATCTGCTGTCCAACTCAGCTACAGCCATTCAAGTCACCTTGGATGCACTTACTTAAGAGGATGTCAGCAGAGTGCCACCCCAGGCCCAATTTGCTACTCCCAATGCAAAATGTAACTCTGCTCTCCCTTCCAGAACTATTGCCTTCTCTGTGATTCCTCTCAGCCCTTTTCACAGTAAACAGATCTGATGGTAGTTGGGAGTGTGGACATGATGAGCATGATACTCACCTTTAATTTTTCCTGTTCCTGTATTTCATGGGGCACAGAAATAATGGTAGAATTAGACACAGAAGCATCTTAAATTTTGTCAAATCATGTGTCAGCTTTTAAACTCAGCAGCTTTCTAAAGGTGTAAGCTATTACTGACAGGCATGTTCTAATACCTTGACTAGATCTGCTTAAACTAGAGATTGTGTGATTCCAGCCTATATAATGTTTTGTGATTACATGATACAAACCCAGCTCCATTCTCAATATAAATCCAGTATGACTGTATGGTTCCCAGAGTTGACACCTAAAGATGTGCCAAATGGGTCTTTAGCTTCTTGGGGTCTGCCACATGAAGGTACTCAATAAATACGCATTGAGTGAAAATCAGCGCCATCTATAAGTAGACTGTTTCCAATTTTGTATTAGATTTTTTAATCTACCAAATAAGCTTGTCTCTTTGGGGTACATCTTAATTTCCCTGCAGGTAAACATTCTAGATCCCTTTCTCCTTGTACCAATGTTATGCTTTTCAGAAAATATTGTTACCCTCATTCTTTTTAAAGTTATTAGCAGTTCAGATTTCCTTTCACGAATTCTAGATTTTTTTTCTTACCACTATTTTTAAAAAAACTATAACTATGTGATTTGTTATATATAAAATGTAGAAAGCTTTAAAAGATGTAGGAGACTTCTCTTAATGGGAAATAATCATCATCAGCAGCAGCAGCATCAAAATAGTAATAACAGTGAATAGTATTTGTTGAGCACTTATGTCTAAGCACTGTACACAGGTTTTGGTTTTTTTTTTTTACTATAATTGTCTCTTCACAGCAAATCTTCAAATTAAGTATTCCCATTTTACAGATGAGGAAAGTGAGGTGTTGAGAGGTTAGGCATCTTAACTAAATTCACATTGCTAGGATGTGATACTGCCAGGATTTGGAGCCAGGTATGTCTGATTGTGAAGTCCATGACAATTACATTACAAAGTGGACATACTGGGAAAATTTCATTATGAAAGAAGATATTTCATAGCCTCAGATTCATCTGTAATTAATACTGATGTATTTAGATAAAAAATGCCAGAAGTTATTCCGCTGTCTTTCTTTGAAACGTTTGACAGTACACACTTTAGGAATCATAGAAAGAGCACTGTACAGCACAGGGGGAAATAGGGACGGGAGTATTCTTGACTGAATCAAGGCAATGGTTAAAAGAAAAAGGCTTCCTTCTTCCTTTCCAGATTCCTCATGCAATGGAAAAAGAGATTCTCTTCTCTTACCAGAAAACCACCTATTTAGAGAGGGATGCAAAGGCCAAACCAAAGGTGTATGAGAGCAGAATTAACTGCCTTTCTGAAATAAATATTCAGCCTTCTCCATTCATGCATCAGACTTAATGATATGATGACATTGCTACTATATTTGCATTGGACGCTGTCACTGGTAGTTCTGCCAAAAAGAGCCATTTTTAGAACTGGGAGCTCATGTGTGAGTTTCCTATTTGTACACTAGCTATCACAACCTTTCACTTTCTCAAGTGTGTGAAGGGCTTGAGGTTGAATTAGGTAAAGCTGTTTGCAGGTGTAGTCGCTTGCCCTCAATGTGGGTTACAGTTCTTAAAAACAACTTTTGAGGAAAACTTTCTGTTTGATGTGGATGGCGGTGAGAGCTATTTATGTATTGTGGAGTCTGTGCAATTCCCCGATGAGAAGAAAATTCCCAGCTGATGATCTAGCATTTGGGCTTGGGTCAAAGTGAATTACAGTATGGCTTTCAAACCTCAGTAGTCCCTTGCCCATCCTTGCGAAGTAGGGTGCTGGTGTTTCTGTGTGTTTTTTAATAGTGGAAAGGGGTGAGTAAAATCTGTACCTCTACTACTTCTAATCCCATGTGGCTAGGGCTTGGTCATCAATCTTCCCGGCCAAGAGACACCTTTTTTTTTTCCCCTTCAACTTTACTAAAACCACAAAGGTGGAGAGGAAAATGCCTATTTGTTAATGTCAGACACCGATTCAAATGGCTTACAGGCTCCAATGAAGCATGAAGTAAGCCTCCCATGACTCAGAACTGGTTCTGTCAAACTTGTTTTTAGATATGCGGTTGTTATAGACATCAAGGCAGTTTGCAAAATAAAATCCTTTCAAGCTTATATATATTTGAAATGGAAATGAATCTACTTTCAGTTTTGTACCAGCAGTTTTGAATAGTATCTTTTATTTTAGCATCCAGATGATAAATTTTATTTTTCATTTCACAAAAACATTTTTCCTCACAAAAAATATGGTAATTTGAAAGCAGATAAGCAAGATAGTTAGAACCTGAGAATGCCTTTCTCATTCTCTTTCTAGATAGATAAATAGATGTACCTGGATAGTTGTGTGTATAGGAGAAAAAGATGATGTCCTTTTGGAAAGTAAAAAAAAAAAAAAAAATTAAATTCCTTCAACTGTATTAAATAAAATAAATTATCCTTTTATTTTTCTTTGGACGTAGGTATTCTCTGATTGACTTCTTAGTTTGGTGTCTCACAGATTCAGATATATAGCTGTTGAAATGACCTGCTATCCTGATGGTGGCCAATACAAATGTGGAGACCAGTAGTGTTTCACTAGCAGCATTCACTACAAAACCACACACCTAAGAAATACAGTAATATATCATGACTAATAGTCGTAGCACCAGATACGTTTATGTTGCCATGCTTTAATTTCGTTTTTAAGCTTAGGCTACTGGTAAAAGAAGTGATTTAAATTTATATGATACAAATTCCATCCCCCAGAATTATAGTAATTTAATTTAACCACTCTAAACTTACCAACACGTGATTTTTTAATTTATAATAACTACTTGGCAACTGCTCTGTCTGTATCCCCACTTTCTTTTCTCTGCACAGCGGATTCAGCTAGAGAACTAAACCACACACTCTTCTCCTCCCAGAACACTCAGTGTGGCATGGCGCTCTTTACCCTCAGTGTTGCTAGTCCATATTGAATCAGCACAGTCTGTGTGATCGTATGCATGTGTACATTATGTAAAGAACAAACTGTAAAGCAGCATCTCAGTGACTGGAGTATAATGACCCCCTAGACAGATTCTTTTTTTGTAAAAAGCTGTTAGAAGTCCATCGGGGAAGCTGAAATGCCTGAGTTCCTTTTGTTTCTTAATAGAGTCGGATCTGGAAGGCCTTGACGATGTAGATACTATTTCCAGCAGCATCGACCAGCAGCTGAAGGAAGCAGTGAGGCGCCGCAGACACGCGGGAGACAACGATTACAACATCGAGGTGCTGCTGGGGGTGGACGACTCCGTGGTCCGCTTCCATGGCAAAGAGCACGTCCAAAACTACCTCCTCACCCTCATGAACATTGTGAGTAGCGAGTCCTCTCTGAGGTTTTTTGATCTTTAAATTCACTCTGTGTCTTCTGGAAGCCTATGTGAGGACTCCCAGGACCGCGCCCCACATCCTGAATGTGTACATAACTGCATTAGATTCAGATCTTGCTCTCTGCATTTCACATACAAGAATGCAAAAATGAAGGAAGCATGAAACGAAATCTTCTATTGGGTGATCGGCTAGTTTTCCATTGTCATCAAGGGCACATCATAAATTTAAAATGTTGTAATAAGATGGAACTTTACCGTGAATTGTGATTCTCGTTTTGTTTTGAGGATAATCAAAACTCTCATGACTTTGTCCACCTGCCTTGATCTGGGCCACAAAGGATGAAATAGCATCATTTTGTATCCCAGGGTGACAAAGAATGATTTAGGCCTCATACCTGTGTGGATTCTTGTTGCTAGAGCTTTTGAATAAGAGTGATATTTTTCAACATTATACAACTGAAGGTAATCTATGTATAGAGCATGGTTAACCTTTGGAGCCCTGCTGCACTGCAATAATAAAGAGCTCTTTAAATTTTTCCTTTATTTCTCCTTTATGAGCCTTAATCATAATGCAGAGGAAATTTAGTCTACATCCTAACACTGGGATTCTCTTTTTCCTTGTGAATTGGCAGAGAGCAATTGAGGAGAAATAGTATATAAACCACCTACCTCTAAAAGATAATTGATATAGTAGTATGCTCCATTTTATATACTTTACCTCCTAGAATTATGAAATATACATTTACTGATCTAGAAAATTTATTCTCTAAGTCTATTCTCTCTTTTTCAGCTTTGGCTTTATTTAATTTCTTTAGTTATCTCTATTGTTTACCTTCTTCTTTCCATGCTTCAGATTAGATTTCAAATTATGATAATGGAGAATAATTATTAATTTTATTAATCATTATTTTATTTCTACTAACATTTAAGCCTATGTGTTAAATATATTGTTATTCATTGAGATACTAGTTTATAAAAAATATATATACCAAGTGCCTGGTAAGATGGAAAGGCAGCATAGAAATTATTTTTGTTTGCTCATTGGCACTACTTGCTGTTATGAAGACTGAACATCACACAGAAAACAAATTATTAGCTTTGACAATAGATGTGCATGGAGGATCGTTATTTGTAAATTACATGAATGTCTTCACCTATTAACTTTTTGTAGACTTTCCAGTGATGAAACTGTGGGCATGCTGTTTAGGCTCTCTGTGCCTGCTTCAGTCTCTCCATCAATATAAGAAAAATAATAGGACTTACCTAACAAGACATGTTGAGAGGATTAAATGCGTAAAAACAAGTCACTTTGTTTAGTGCTTTGTTTAGTGCTGTGTACACATGTAGAAGGAAACAATCATGTTTTAGTTTTTCACATGAACTTATTTCCAAAATTACGTAAAATTTAAAAACCCTTAGAAGATGGTGTTCAGTTACATCATTCACTGTGCCCTGGGATGCCTTGTCCTACCAGCAGGGATAGCAGTCAGTCCTTACGGACTTATTAGGCTCCCTCCGGGTACTCAGAACTATACACGGAGTCATGCGGCAGAGATTTGATATGGTCTGTCCTCACAGAACTTATAATTTAGTCAAGAAGCAAAGAGAAAAAGCATAGGGGCTTTTTTTTTTTTTAAGTTAAGCAATAAAACATGCTATTATTAAGAGTTATATTATAGGTGCTCTACTATAAATTGCTATAAGACTTTGGAGAAGGCAGCTGTGACAACAGTCATCCAAGTCATGAAGGAGTGAAAGTGTTAAATTAGGACTTCAGAGGCAGGAGCTTTCATTCTAGTTCTGTTACCCGTTGGCTCGGTGGCCTTAGTCAAATCACATCCCTTCCTGGGATTTCATTTATGTGTTTATAAAATCGAAAGTCTCAATAAGATGTTCATTAATTCTGGTAATTCATCAGGAAGTTGGGAGTTAAACTGGGTATTTAGGGATTTGTTTTTATATGGTTGGGGTTTATTCTTTTTTTTTATTTTTTAATGTTTTATTTATTTTTGAGAGAGAGAGAGATAGCATGAGCAGCCAAGGGTCAGAGAGAGAGAGGGAGTTATAGAACCTGAAGACAGGTGCCAGGCTCTGAACTAGCTGTCAGCACAGAGCCAGATTCAGGGCTCAAACCCATGAACCGTGAGATCATGACCTGAGCCAAAGTCGGACACTTAACCAACTGAGCCACCCAGGCACCCCCCCCTTTTTTTTTTTTTTTTTGCTTTGTTTACTTTTGTTTTTTGAAGAGCCCATGAAAACATAAAGGACTTCCAGGTAGAATCTTTTGACAAGAAAGTAGAAATGGATAAAGTTTATGTGTCAGAGAGCAATTCTAATTTGAAAGATATCAAAGAATAAAACAAAGTGCAACATTTTAGGTTTAATAACAGTACAAAGGGCTGCTTTATTTTTAAGACCATTAAAAAGGTTAGATAATAGACTGAGTCTTTGTCTCAAATTCCAGAAATTATTCTAAAGTCATTAGTCCATCAGAGAATGGAACTACAGTAGAGACAATAATTTTTAAAACTGCAGAAGTGCATTGCATCTGAAATCATTGATGTAGGAAGGGGTTTGGCAGAGACAATAATAACACTCCTCCTTTTCCTTTCCCAAGTTCATAACCAGCTGAAAGTTAAACATGGTCACGAGACAGAAAATTGTTTTATTATTGATGCAAGCTGAATTGCACATAACTTAAGTTTATAGCCACAAAGATTTTCCTTATTCTAAATCAACGATTCTCAGCAGAGGGCGCTTTGTCCCAGCCTCTGTTTCCAGGGACATTTGGCAATGTTTAGAGGATTTTAGTTGTCACAAATGGGAGTGGGGTATTGTTAATGCCTTTAGCAGAAGAGGCCAAGGATGTTGCTAAACATCACACAAGGACAGCCCTACACAACAAAGACTTATGAAGTCTTTATATTATATTTAGGTATATATATATACACATACATAATGTGATCTACAATGTCAGTAGTGCTAGAGATAAATCCTGTTCTAAATTAGACAAACTTACAATTCCCATCCCTCTCCAGCTGAATAATTTCAGGTTTCCTTTATAAGAGCCAGCAGACCACTTTAAGTATGACAGACTGAAGACCGAATGTTTTCTTCTTCTTCCTAGCCCCCCACCCCCGTCGCTCTGTTGTAGACTATTAGACTTTCAGATCCCAATCAATGAAAGGAACATGCTTATTACCCTCTCTCAAATTGATCAATTAGATAAGAGTTGGACAATGATATTCTAACAAAACTGCCTTATGGAAATTTAAGGCAAAAAAGTTGGTTTTCCCCCTCACCTAACAATGTTTGAATAACTATTACCTCCTGTGTTAACCATGCTTTATGACTTCCCATGGTTGTCTAAAATCATGGCTCACCAAATTTGAGGCCTACACAGACACACAGGCTTTCTACCTGTCATACAGGTTCAGACAGAAACCGTAGGAGAAAACGGAGCGAAAGAGTCTACCTCTTTGCATTGATTTGGGAAGAAATGTGTCCCTGTGGTAGAGAACATGGCTTCTTTTAACATCATGTGACACCCTTGCCTTATTTGAGTGGTCAGTGAATACATTCTTCCTTTAGTTTCCTTGTTGGTCAGTTTAGTTTCCATACCAGATCCCAGATGATATTTACCATAGACAGTTTTGGAACTATTGGAGTACTTTTATGTGTCCAAGTATTTTTCTTCATGATTGTCACTTTAATTTAAACTGACCTCATTTTAAAAGAGGAGTTTGTATTTCTTATTTCATACTTTTTTATCTTAAAAAGTCCGTGGGTGGCTCAGTCAGTTGAGCGTCCAACTCATGATTTCAGCTCTGTTCATGATCTCATGAGATTGAGCTCCCCCGTCAGGCTCTATGCCAAGTATGGGATTCTCTCTCTCCTCTCTCTCTGCTTCTCCCCCACTTGCACACATGCACTCTCTCTCTCTCAAAATAAACATTTTTTTAAAAACAGAAGTTCTTAAATTGTTAAACATTAAGCATCTGTTTAATAAAAGAATGGATAAATAAATAAATGAGTATAAATAAAAGAGATTATGAACAATCTTGGGAGGCAGAAATTCAGACTTGAGGCAAGAGGCTACAGGTGACAAATGAAGGCTTTGAATCAGCTTAATGATATAATAAGTGCACATTAAAAAATCAGGTAACATTTATTGGGTGTCATTTTTTTTCAAGTTTATTTCAAGATGAGAATTATTATTACCCCTTATCTAGAGGAAACAGGTTTTAAAATGCTAATAAAATTGAGGTAAATTTTTAAAATTATTTGAAGTGTGTCACATGGTCTCAAATAATGAGAGTGGTGGTGGTAGTCATTCAAGGAAGACAGAGTGGAGCTTCCTGGTTGGTGATTACATCAGGGTGCTGGGAGAGCAGCCCCCTTGGAAAGAGCACAGAAGCCCCGTACCCCGCCTCTATAGGCTCCGGATGCCTCCCACATCCACTGCCCTATGCGTCTCTTCTGTCTGCCTGCTCCTGAGTTGTATGTTTCATTTCAAAATCAGCAGGGGTGCCCAGGCAGCTCAGTCAGCTGAGCGTCCGACTCCCACTCGGGTCATGATCTCACAGTTCATGAGTTCAAGCCCCACGTTGGGCTCATTGCTGTCAGCCTGTCAGCACGGAGCCCACTTCGGGTCCTCTGTCTCCTTCTCTCTGCCCCTTCCCTGCTTGTGCTTTCCCAAAAATAAATAAATATTTTTAAATAAACAAATAAAAATCAGTCAATGTGGGGTACCTGAGTGGATCAGTCGGTTAAGCGTCCAACTTCGGCTCTGGTCACGATCATACGGTTCGCGGTTCAAGCCCCACATCGGGCTCCCTGCTGTTGGCACAGAGCCTGCTTCAGATCTTCTTGCCCCCCTTCCCACCGCTCCCCCATGCCTGTTCTCACTCCCAAAAATACATATTAAAAATTTTTAGAAAAATAAATGAAAATCAGTAAATGCATAGGAGGCAGTAGTCTTCTAGAGGAAAGGCAAGAGAGTCTAGCACCTACAAGGTGACAGGTGACAGGCCTTGTCCCAGTAGCCACTTCTCACTGTCTGATTTCCTTACAATAAGGTAGGATATCAGTCCTGTGCTCACAAGAGTCCTAAAGAGGAAGGAGACTGCAAATACAATATGCCCGGAAATGACTAGGTGCTTCGCAGGTGGGCAGTTCACAGTCGCTTTAATTGTTTGTTTGTTTGTTTGTTTGTTTTTTTAATGTTTTATTTATTTCTAGGAGAGAGAGAGAGACAGCATGAGCAGGGGAGGGTCAGAGAGAGAGGGAGTCACAGACTGAAACTGGCTCCAGGCTCTGAGCTGGCAGTCAGCACAGAGCCTGACGCGGGGCTCGAATCCACGAACCGCGAGATCATGACCTAAGCGAAAGTCGGACGCTTAACCGACTAAGCCACCCAGGCGCCCCCACAGTCGCTTTAAAGGAACTCAGAGCTCTTCCCACAGCTTGCTCTTTCCTACAGGTCAACGAGAAAGGGAAGTAGGAAGCCCCTCATGTCATGTGAAGGAGGATACAGGTTTGCAGGTATTTACTGTGAATCGGACCCAGGCAGCGGGCTTTCCCCAAACAAAACAGCAATGTTGTGGGGAGATCTAAACAAGGAACACAGCCTGCCACCCACAACTTGAGGCTCCTGATTTTCCCAGAATCTCAGAGCAGGAGACACTGAAGGATTTGCTCCTGGTGATATGTGGAGGCTGGGATGGAGCCCCATTTCAGTCCTCAGTCTTAGGAACCCTGATGGCTTTTCCCCCCGGATGTGCCTGCGCCAGTATCAGGAGGCGGAGGGAGCTGCAAACCTCTCTGAGTTGGTTTCCTCGTCAGGGGTAACTGGGAGTGGGGGCAGGCACAGAGTTCCGCTTTCTTCCTTGGACCATAGAAAGCAAAAGCCTTATAACACCGGGGTTGGCACAGCAAAACCTGTTGCCAACCAGGGTGCACACAATGACCAATTATATCAGGGGAAGGGCAGAAGAAAGAAACTCTACCTGAGTGTTTAGGGCCAGGAAGGGTCTTGGGAAAAGAAAGCAACTGCCATGCTTTGAGAACGCTCAAGCAACTCTGTGGAGAGGCTCTTGTGAAGAAAACCTGAGCCCCCCACCCACACCAGCCACCCCCCTCCCCAGCCAACAGCCAGCATCACTGTGCCAGCTGCGTAAGGAAACCACCTCAGAAGTGGGATCCTTCCCCCTTTCTGCCCCACTCAAGCCTTCGCGTGAATAGCCCCAGCTGACAGCTCCCTTGCTTAATGACCAAAACCAAGCTAGAAGCAACCACCCAGCCAAGTCGCTCCCAAATTCCTGACCCATGGAAACTGTGAGACAATAAATTATCACTGTTGCTTTGAAAGAGAAGGAGAAGGAGAGGGTGGAGGAGGAAGAGGAAGAGGAAGAGGAGGAAGAGGAGGGAGGGGAGAAGAAGACAGGGTTATTTTGAGGAGAAACTTATTTAGAAAATTCAAACTATATTTAATATTTGTTTTACCTCAGACTAACTCATAGTCTAAATGTAATCAAGAAAACACTTGAAACAGTGTCTTATATGTGAAGAATAATATTAAACTTAAAAAAATTTATTTGCTACCTTATTTTTCCCCTATGCTATCCTTTTCATACTGTGACTTACTTATTTTACAACTAGAAGTTTGTACCTCTTCATCCCCTTCACCTATTTTGCCCATCTCCACAACCCGTGCCCTCATTTACCTGCTATTTTAAATGAGCCACGTTAATCACCTTTTTGACAAAAATATATTTCATCTATTCCAGGGCCATATTGCCTAATAATAGTAATGATTTTGTTGTATATGAATGTGGTAAAGTTAAAAGCTAAAGTTAAGCTAAAGTTATTTGCCACATGATTATGGGAATTTGGACACAGGAAAGGTGGCACACTAAATTAGTACTTTTCCCTAGAGGGTTAAGGATCAATTGAGCAAGTCTGAACCTGCCCTGAGATGATTTTGCTATCATTTCCTGAGAGGGAGGAGGTCCATCTACCCATCCCCCTGGTTCCTCTGAATCAGTGAAGAAGGAAGTCAGTTGCCTTCCATCTTCTTTTATCTTTAACTCTTTCTTTTTCATAGATCTAGAAATTTATCCAAGCCTCATCTATAAAGAAGAAATGAATAGATATGAATATATTCTTTTTTTTTTTTTCCTAGGAGAGAGAGAGAGAAAGACAGCGTGAGCAGGGGAGGGTGAGAGAGAGAGGGAGATGCAGACTCTGAAATAGGCTTCAGGCTCTGAGCTGGCTGTCAGCACAGAGCCTGACGCGGGGCTCGAACCCACGAACCGCGAGTTCATGACCCAAGCGAAAGTCGGACGCTCAACCGACTAAGCCACCCAGGCGCCCCAGATATGAATATATTCTTAAACAGAATGACTAATAACTGTTCCTAGATTCTTGGCAAACTTTTTATGTTTCATGCAAGATATATGTGATATGTTTTAAGCCTTTGCTAGATCGGATCTCATATCATATCTTGTTATGTTACGATAGTTTAGTTTTGCTATTTTGTAGTCTGGCTGACTTGCTAGGAAAGTGATTCTCAGCTCTGGGGCATGTCTCATTATAGAAATATATTGATCTCATTCCCTACTATGTACAAGCCCTTTTTAGGCTTAGGAAATGTCCCAATGAACAAAATAGAAAATTCTCTGCCCTCTTAGAACTTGGAAGAGGAGACAGGTGATAATCAAATGAAGAAATAAATATGTAAGTTTAGGTAGTAATAACTGCTGAGAAGGAAAATAAATAATATTGAAGAGATACTGTCAAGGAGAGAAGGCAGGTGGGGAATATTTGGGGTAGGAGATTAGAAAAAGCATCTCTGAGATATTATGTGGGCAGAGATTTAGAAATTCTGTGAGGAAGAGAGCTGGAAAGAGTGATCCAGTCAAACAGGTCATTAGTTGCAAAAGTGAGTCAAGAACGAGCTTCTGAATCAGGAGTGTTTGGGATACAGGCCTAAAAGTTAATGTTTTCTGAACCAAATGGGTAATTTTGATGAAAACTCCTAGTTAAAAAATCACTAGTAGGACAATAAAAGCAGAGAATTGAGGGGAGAGATTGGGAAGAAATCTTTGAAAATAAAGAAATAAAAATGAAATTTCTTAGAGTAAAAATATAAGTAATTGGACTGTCTTGGAAAATTTTCCAGCAATTTTCTTTGTATTTTATATTCAAGTCCTATTGCCAAAAATCTGTTATCATGTGAGTAACCATGAACTTTGCTTTATTGAACTCTGAGTATTCTAGGCAGGTAACAAATTTTTCTTGATCTGAAGATATAGTTATTGTTTTTTTAAATCTTTTGACTCTTGCTAATTTCTACTTCATGTACTTTAGTTCCCTTATACTGTTTCTTTTTTAAAAAATTATTTAAGTTCTAGTTAGTTAATATACAGTGTAATGTTAGTCTCCGGTGTACAGTATAGTGATTCAACACTTCCATACAACACCTGGGATGAATGGTACTCATCACAAGTGCGCTCCTTAATCCCCATCACCTATTTCACCCATTCCCCCACCCACCTCCCTTCTCATAACCATCAGTTTGTTCTCTATTAAGAGTCTGTTGGCCTCTCTCTCTCTTTTTTCTTCCCTTTGCATGTTTGCTTTGTTTCTTAAATTCCACATATGAGTGAAATCCTATGGTATTCATCTTTCTCTGATTCATTTATTTTGTTTAGCATAATACTCTGTAGCTCCATCCATCTCATTGCAAATGGCAAGGTTTCATTCTTTTTTATAGCTGAGTGATATTCAGTTGTGTGTGGAGATATATAGATCTTCTTTATCTTCTTTATCCATTCATCAGTTTATGGATCCTTGGGCTCTCTCCATAGTTTGGCTTTTGTTGACAGTGCTGCTATAAATATCAGGGTGCATGTATCCCTTTGAATTAGTATTTTTGAATTTGGGTAAATACCACCAGTGAAATTGCTGGCTCTTGGGTAGTTCTATTTTTAACTTTTTGAGGAAACTCCATACTGTTTTCCAGAGTGACTGCATCAGTTTGCATTCCCACCAACAGTGTAAGAGGGCTCCCTTTCATCACACCATCTACAACACCTGTTTGTTTCTTGTGTTCTTGAGTCTAGTCATTCTGACAGGTGTGAAGTGGTATCTCACTGTAGTTTTGATTTGCATTTCTCTGTTGAGTAATGTTGAGCATCTTTTCATGTGTCTGTTGGTCATCTGTATATCTTTGGAAAAATATCTATTCCTGTCTTCTGCCCATTTTTAATTGGATTGTTCATTTTTGGGGTGTTGAGTTTATGTTTTTTAATAAATTTTGGATATTAACCCTTTATCAGATATGTCATGTGCACATATCTTCTCCCATTCTGTAGGTTGCCTTTTAGTTTTGTTGATTGTTTCCTTTGCTGTTCAGAAGCTTTTTATTTTGATCAAGTCTCAATAGTTTATTTTTGCTTTTTTTTCCCTTGCCTCAGGAGACCTAGCTCAAAAAAAATTGCTATGGCCAAAGTCAAAGAGGTTACTGCTTGTGTCCTCTAGAATTTTAATGGTTTCATGTCTCACACTTAGGTCTCTAACCAAGTGTGAATTTATCTTTGTGTATGGTATAAGAAAGTTGTTCAGTTTCATTCTTTTGCATTTAGCTATCCAGTTTTTCCAGGACCATTTGAAGAGACATTCTTTTTCCCGTTGGATTTTCTTTCTTGCTTTGTAGAAGATTAATTGACCATAGAGTTGTGGATTAATCTGAGTTTTCTCTTCTGTTCCATTGATCTATGTATGTATTTTTGTGCCAGTACCATACTGCTTTGGTCACTACAGCTTTGCAAATAACTTGAAGTCTGGAATTGTGATGCCTGCAGCTTTGCTTTTCGTTTTCAAGATGACTTTGGTTATTTGAGGTCTTTTGTGGTTTCACACAAATTTTAGGATTGCTTTTTCTAGCTCTGTGAAAAATGCTATTGGTATTAATATAGTGATTACACTAAATGTGTGGATTGCTTTGGGTAGTATAGACATTTTAATCTTCCAATCCATGAGCATGGAATGTCTTTCCATTTCTTTGTGTCATCTTCAATTTCTTCATCAGTATTTTATAGTTTTCAAAGTACAAGTCTTTCATCTCTTTGGTCAGGTTTATTCCTAGGTGTTTTATTGGCTTTGATACAATTATAAATGGGATTGATTCCTTAGTCTCTCTTTATGCTGCTTTATTATTGCTGTATAGAAATGCAGCAGATTTCTGCATGTCAATATTGCATTTTACAACTTTATTGAATTTGTGTGTCAGCTATAGCAGTTTTTTGGTGGAGTCTTTAAGATTTTCTATATATAGTATGATGTCGTCTGCAGATAGTGAAAGTTTGAATTTTTTTCTTGCTGATTTGGATGCCTTTGGTTTTTTGTTGTCTGAATGCTGTAGCTAGGACTTTCAGTACTATATTGAATAACAATGATAAGAATGGATGTCCCCATCTTGTTCTTGACCATGGAGGAAAAGCTCTCAGTTCCACCCCCCCCCCCTTGGGGATAATGTTAGCTGTGGCTTTTTCATATGTGGCCTTTATTATGTTAAGATATGTTTCCTCTAAACTTACTTCGTTGAGGATTTTTATCATGAATGGATGCTGTACTTTGTCAAATGCTTTTGTTGCATCTATTAAAATGATCATATGGTTCTGATCTTTCTCTTAATGATGTGCTGTATCACATTTATTGACTTGTGATATTGAACCCCCTTTGCAACCTAGAAATTAATCCCACATGAGCATGGTGAATGTTTTTTTAAAATGTATTTTTGGATTTGGTTTGCTAGTATTTTGTTGAGAATTTTTGCATCCACGTTCATCAGGGTTATTGGCCTATAGTTCTCTTTTTCAGTGGAATCTTTATCTAGTTTGGTATCAGTGTAATGCTGGCCTCAATAGAATGAATTTGAAAGTTTTCCTTCCTTTTATATTTATTGCAATAGTTTGAAAAGAATAGGTATTAACTCTCTAAATGTTTGCTAGAATTTGCCTGTGAAGACATCTTGCCCTGGGGACTTTTGTTTGTTGGGAGGTTTTTGATTACTGATTCAGTTTCTTTGCTGGTTATCAGTCTGATCAAGTTTTCTATTTCTTCCTGTTTCAGTTGTGGTATTATATGTTTCTAGAAATGTGTTCATTTCTTCCAGGTTGTCCGGTTTGTTGGTGTATAGTTTTTTATAATACTCTTATAATTATTTGTATTTCTGTGTTGTTGGTTGTTATTTCTCCTCTGTCATTTGTGATTTTATTTATTAGGGTCCTTTCTCTTTTCATTCTGATAAGTTTGGCTAGAGGTTTATCAATTTTATTAATTTTTTTCAAAGAACAGCTCATGGTTTCATTGAGCTGTTATGAAAAATGTTAAATTTGGAGAAGCTTGGTGAAGGATGTATTGGAATGATTTATATTATTTTTGCCCCTTTTTTAGAAGTCTGAGACTATTTCAGAGTGAAATTAAAAATAAAATAAATATAATGAAAGAATCCCTGATTTTATGTTTTCCCTTGTTTTTTATTTTTCTTTAAAAATTAAAATGTAAAATAATCTTTTTTGGAAATTTCAGTTATGGATAGAGATAAGTACTCAAAAGAAATGGCTTATGTATTTTTGCCAATCACATGTGAGAAGATATGCAATATGTGATATAATAGTAAATGAAATCAGTATTAAAAATTATAGAACATCACTCTTAAACATCAGCTTATTAAATTATAACTTACATGCATTAAGTTTGATGAGATTTTATTTAAAGTTACATTTTTGTTTTAGTGTAATTCTCTTTCAGGTACCTTGAGAGATTATAACAAACACATTGCATCTTGCCTATTTGTCCTTCACTTTCTCAGCACCCTATTATTCAAGCCAGAAAACTCTTATCATAGAGATGTTTTTCCCTTTGAGGATGCACTTTACTAGGGGAAGTTAAGTTTATGAAAATGTATAATAAAATCTAGAAAATAATAACTGAAGCAAACAAAAAAGGCTCCCAACAAAACAAAACAGTGTCTGACACAGAGTAAACACGCAATAAAATTTTAATTAATACAGTGTTTTAACAATATTTTAATGCTATATACCGGGTATATGGAGGTAAACACAAAAGACCTACTTCCTACTCACCCCAAGATTACAGACTGGTAAGGAAATCAAATAAATGAATAATAGGTTATGATACGAGCAATGCAGGGAACCAACAGTTTGGTTGGAAAGGGAATATGAGAGTGAGGGGGTGATAGGGATTTTACATAGCCACAATGGTAAAGAAAGTCTTCGACCAAGAAGTGATGATTCAATTGAGATCTAAAATAAAAGGAAGAGCTAGCCATTGAACAATGCCCCCACATTTTAGTTATTAAACAAAGCCACCGTGGTTGGAGTCTAGCTGGCAAGGAATCAGATGAAACATGAAGAAGGCGGCAAACGCCTTTCAGATCATGGGGGGAACTTGAATTCAATTTTAAGTAAATTAAGGGAAAGTCATTTTTTAAGGCCTCTTTCTGTGTTGCAAGGAATGGGTTGGAGTGGTTTGGAATGAAGGCAAACCATTTGGAACTTAATTGTAGATGTGTTCGTAAGAGATGATGGCTTACTGACAGTGACAATCGCAATAACAAGGGAGTATTATATGGTGTGATCAATAGGATTTGCCAATGGATCAGAAGGGGGCTGAGGGAAAGGGGAGATTTACAGTTTTCTGGCTTGAACACTGATGGATGATGATAGTGCCATTTATGTAGATAGGGTGGTCTCTGGAACAAACAAAAAGGTTGTCTGAAATCGAGGTTAGTAATGAAATCTTTGAAGGTATTTGAAATCATCTAGTTTCAAGTGTAGTTTTAAACGAACCATTTCATGTTATTAAGCACGATGACTTATGCTACTACCCACTAACTTTTAGCCTTTGCTCTGTGCCTGGTCTTATGCTAAATATTTTTCATGAACTCTATAATTCTCCTAAACCCTGAAATATGTTTACTTTTAATCTTAGTTTATAAACGAGATTGAGATTCAGAGAGGTTAGGTGACTATCCCAGAGTCTTACAGCTAATAGGTAGCAGAGCCAGAACGCTTGAGCCCAGGTAGATCTCTCTACTTTCGGAGCCCAGGGTTCTTTCCTCCCTAAGCTTTACTGCTGTTGTTTGAAGTCCAGGCTTTTTGTATATCCCTTGCCAGATAAAACTCTGATGTCTTTCCTTTACGTATTTCTGTGTCTTATTAAAATACCATTCAAGTCATTGAAATGAGAATTCAGTTAACTTGCTAGATTGAATCAAATCAATTAGCAATCTAGTTTAAGATCCTCTGTAATAGGGCAGTTAAGCAGATTTTGTGGTTGGGAGGTGCGTTGTTTTCAATGTGCCAGAAGTGCCCAGTCACCAGCCCTTTGCTGTCTGTGGCAGGTATCCTAACAATATACTAAGATCTGTGAAATGATCTGGGTCCATTGTGCCTATTAAAATTTTCAGAGTTCTGCAGAGAATTGAGTTCATGCTTTAACTCAGGATTTATCAAGTGAAAAGAAAACAATTCATTTAAAAGGTACATCCCAGTATGAGAAATAATCATACTTCCAAGTATCATTAATTAAGAGGAGAACTCATTTTTTTTATTCTGAAGTTGGCTACTTATGCTGTACAGTGAACTAATAACATCGTTCACTGTTATACGGATGTGGCAGGCTTCCCTACTTAATATTTTTAAAAGAAAATAAATACTCCATGGAAGTACTCCGGACCTAACAAAGCATTAATAGACTTAATCAAGGGTTTGCAGATATGTGTGGTTACTGGTTAATTAATGATGATTAAATCTCTACACTACTTTTGATTTCTCAACTAATGTTTCTTAAAACACTGAACATGAGTTCACTGAACAAGGCAGATTTATGTGGGGAGTATATGTGTTTAGGCAACCTAAGCAAATCATGAAACAGTTTTCTGTTTTGAGTCATTATGTTTAATCCATTTCTTACATTAGAATAAATATCAATCCTCTAGACATTGATTCACCCAGCATACAGGCCAAGTCCTGTTTGCTTCTATAAATTTGCTGCAAATTTATAAATTTGCAGAAATTTATAAAACTTAGCTCCTTTACACAAGGTGCTAGTTCTAGCAGGCACATGAAATCAACAAATAATAATAAAATGTGATAGTTTCTTAAAAAGATTCAGTCACACATTACTGTATAAACATTAATTGAAAAGAAGGGGATGTGGTTTGGCAAATAATGCCAGTGGCAGATGGAGTCTTCATAGAGGAGATGGCATTTGAGTTGGACTTTAGGAATGAATTGGCATGCCCCTGCTAGAAAAAGAGAAGTGGGGAACAAACTGTAAAAAAAATACTCAAAGTGGTAGCTCATGGTGTCTTCAGAGCCACTGGAGGCTGTCTCCAGGTCAAACTGAAGAATATTAGGGAAGATGGCAGAAAATGAGGCTGGATGGGGAAGCTGGGGTTACCTTTAGAAAAGGGTGTATGCCATTCTAAGGCATTTGAATTTCAACTTGCTAATGAAGAGTCAGAGGGTTTTAAAGAAGATTAGTGACTTTATCAGTCTGTGCTTTATGAAGAGAATCTGGTTGCTTTAGAATGATTTGAAAGAAGAGTCTCAGTTGGATGCTGTGCTGTGAACAAACACACAGTATCCATAATTAGGAAACAGCCCAAACCCTTTGTGGTTTATAGTGCATAACCCAGCCTCAACAAACTGTTTTCATTTCCCCAATGTGTATTGATCATACCAAGTCACAGAGACAGAGTGAAGGAAACACAAGTCAGTTCAGCCATCCCTTATATAAACATGCATACCTTCCCTGGAATATGCTGGTTTGTTGTTCTAGAAGACAGTCCCAACATCACAGGTTAAATTAACATAACAACAGGACCATCCAACAGTATTGCTGCTTCAGAGGTTCCTTTGATTTTTACTGAAACATCTCAGCTCCCTCTTTCCCCTTCCCCTTTGATTCTGAAGCTCCAAATTTCCTTCTTGACATTCACTTATTTTTCCTTTGTCATGCTGCAGATATCAGACTGACCTTATCCTTCCCAGATTTATAGCAATATTTATTTTCTCCCAGAGTCCTAAAACACAGAAAAGTTTTTTAGCTTGTTGAGGGAACCTTCTTTTTCATTCTTGAAGAAATGGAATCAGTTCTACCTGAGTGTTTGGTATGCTTTCACTAAAGGCGGGAAGAGTTTTTAAGTCCTTGAATTGACTATTCTTGGTCCACCCAAAGCTTCGTTGATGCTTAAAGGAGGTAAATGCATAATTAACATAAAAGGACAGGCTCATGCTTATTAAAAACAACCATCTTACCCTTATAATTGGCCCTTTCAGAGAACTATCGAAATGGGCCCAAATCACTCAAATGCAAACATTTGCAAAAGTTTTAACAGGTTATTGCAACAGTTCAACCGAGTAGGGTGGATACTAAGTGGCTGATGGTGGATGGAAAAGGTAGACTTGAGAAATGTCTACAGGACTGGGTAATAGATTGACTGTAGTATTTGCAGAAGAGAATGGAGTCAAGGATGGTTCAGTCTTCAACTCTGTAGAATATTGAGAAAAGAACAGGCTTTGGGGAGAAGATGAGTATGCTTTGATATATATATAGGTATCTTCCCACTAGATGGGTCTGTTACTAGGGTTGAGCAGATGGCTCTGGAGCATGAGAGAGATGAATCACTGTTACAGATATAAACATTTGGAGTTCATCAGCCTCTAGGCATTGATTGAAGAAACAGCAGTGGATGAATATTGAAAGAAGGGCACGTGAGCAGGTATGAGAGTTGAAGACAAAACTTTGAGGCATGCTGACACATGTGAGCTAGGCAAAGAAAAGGGAGCTGATATCAGTAAAGAAACAGAACAATGTCATTGAAGAGTGTGGTGCTAACTAGTGCTAAATGCTGTTGAGTGCTGTATATGGGTTATTTTTTCATGATGGGTGGGAATTGAGAATCTTAATAAAAGAGGAAAAGGAACTTCAAGAAAGGGGCAGATTGAATATGGGCAATAGAGTTGATTTTTTGGAGCAGGTGGTTTGGAGCAGAAGAGTCTAGAGATTTAGCACTTTCACTGTGTAGCATTTTCACTGTGACAGAAAGCAAAAGGCAAGCAAGGTAGTTGGGAAAAAAGAATAGGCATCAGCATCACGTAGACTTATCTGAATCTTAGTTGTGCTAACTTTTTGGGGTATAAATCCTATAACTTCTGTGGGTCTCAGTCTCTTTCTAAAATAGTGATGAAGATGTCTCTTTTGCAGTAGTGACAAAGATGTTTGAGCTTTTGTGATAATATGGGTGGAGCTTTGTGCACTTGCTCTTCATATGTACCCTTTCATCCATGGGTCTCCCTGCTCTGACTGTTCAGTCTTAAGTAGCTTCGTCCTCTCCCTCTAGTCCTCTAACTCATCATTCGGATTTATGTTCTTCAGAGCACCTATTCCTATCTGGTATGACCTTGTCTACATGTATTTTTTTTTATTTATTGATTTTTGTCCATGTATATAGCCTATTATACCTGTTAGAACATATTCACGGAAAAGAACAGAGACAAACTCCGTTACTATTCAGTTTCCCACCCCATGGATAATAAGGCAAGTGGTAACTGTTCAGTAAATATTTGATAAGTCTGTTAATAAAAAAGTTATTATTAGTCTGAGATGGAGGTTAGAAAAGAAGAGTTGGCAGGTTGGAAATCAGCTACCTTCCCTGAGTAAAAGGAATATAGTGTATGGGATGAGAATCCAAGTAGGAATGTGTTTGGAATTTTAAGCTTTACAAGAGATTAGTTGTGGATAGAGTACTATTTCTTCCCAGTTCTTTTCAAAAAAATTTTTTTAATGTTTATTTAGTTTTGAGAGAGAGACAGAGTGTGAGCGGGGCAGAGGCAGAAAGGGAAGGAGACACAGAATCTGAAGAGGCTCCAGGCTCTGAGCTATCACCACAGAGCCCCATGTGGGGCTTGAATCACAAACCATGACATCATGATCTGAGCCGAAGTTGGATGCTCAACTGACTGAGCCACCTGGGCACCCCTTCCCAGTTCTTTTCAGAATACTTTTATGTCCAGCCCAAATTACCCAAGCTATCTTGTCATTACTTCAGTTTGCCCTCAGTGAACCAAGTCTCCATTTCTTTTTAAAAATCATACTTAGGTCTCATTTATTTTCCTCTATATGAATAATAGTGTTAATGATAGGTAACAGTTTTTTGTTTTTACTTTTGCAAGAGCCACCACTCTTAAGCACTGTCCATCTCTGAGCTCATTTATTCCTCTCAATAATCCTATAAGGGCAGTACTATAATTATCCCATTTTACAGATGAGAAAAACTGAAGCACAGAGACAAATAACATGCCCAAGGTCACATAGCTAAGGTCAAACCCAGGCAGTCTGGCCGCAGAGCCCACCCTCTTAACCACTCAGCTATACTGTCTGTCTCTCCCACCTAATCCACCCATCTGAAAGAAAAATGAGTGTTGCTTTGTTGAAGCCAGACACAGCTGTTCATCAGCTAGTCAGACAAAGCAGGTCAGATTGTCCTGCCAGGGAAATGTCCTGGGAGAAATTGTCCTGTCCGGGAACAAACCTGGAAGGAATTTTCCTTTCAAGGAAAAGAATACTTGAGTTGATTTTACCTTTTTTTCACCCCCTCACATCATTGGCAACCCCTTCTCATTTAAGGTCATCTGAAAATGGAATTAATGTTCCATTGACCCCTTCTTTCAGGTAGTTTAATAAAAACTCTGGGCCCAACTGTGAATGCCTCAGAGAAACTCTACACACACTCTAGCAGATTGGTTCACATGGTAAAAGGATATTTCAGTTTACATATATTTGCATTACCTCGTGTCAAATATGTGACTTCTTATAATATTTATGCTTAATGCCTTTCTTACAACCCAAAAGACTGGTCATAAATTTCAGCCCTATCTTTTCTTTCCTCATTCACTTTTTGCAGTGATCTGTTCTAGTACCTCTTTATTTTCCCCGGTATTTTTTAGAATACCATTATATTGATCATCAAGAAATCCTTATCTATAATAAGTTCAGAGCTCAATTCCTTATTTCCTCAAAATCTACATGGAGGAAGACTATGAAAAGGAAGTCAAGTTATTAAGACCTCTTTCTCAGTATGCTTATACACCAGGTTCTTAAATTCAGGGCTAGCAAATCACTATTGATTATTCTAAATCCATCAGGTTTATGCATAGGGATAGACCTGTGGTTTAGAGGTCTGTGGAAGTCTAGCAATATGGTGAAATCCACTGACTCTGGAGTCAGACTGTCTAGGCTTTCATCCTTTGCTGTGTCTGTTAACTGTGTGACCTTGGGCAAGTTACTTCTCTGGGCTTCAACTTCTTAGATCCAAAATGGAGATAAAAAGATCTCTGAAGTTGTTGCAAGGATTATATGAATTCATATAAAGTATTGAAAGCAGTGTCTGGAATCTGGAAAGGTCTATATAATATTAACTGCTGTTTTTGTTTGTTTTTGATGTTGCTTTTAGGGGAAAAATGCATTCCTTGTCACTAAGAGTTGTAAAATTCGTTCTTGACCAATATTATTGTAGTTCATCTTGACAGATTCAAGTGGTTCAGTATGAGATGTTTTTATTTCATTCAGTATAGAATTTATTGATTGTTAAAATTTGTGATTAATTTGTAGTCAGATTCTTGGAGTTTCTCTGTGCTTTATGTGTGTTTTAATAGATGACATTGAAAAACAATCTAAATAAAGATGTCTTCAATATTTTTCTTTGTTTTCAAGAGTCAAATGACTCAGTGTTTTTCCTTAGGCTAGAATATTTTAAAACTTGTATTTAATTTTGAGGAAGTTATTTTATTTATGTGTAAATATAGGAAAAGACAGACATAACAACTGGTGAATAAGTACCTCCAGGTGTATGTAGCAGCCTTTACCCCCCTCAAAAATGTGCATACTGCCATCTACTGGAAGGAGCTTTTGTACATTGAGACTATTTTTGAAAAAATTTAAGAGTCAACTGGCTTTTCCCATAGTTTATATATATAGTTTATATATCATATAAATACATATAATTTAAATCACACCTTTCATTCAATTGAGATTTCTAGCAAAAGAGTCTTGAGTGTCTTTTCATAAAAACTAAGAAGGAGGCAGTTGTATTTCTTGTTCTTTTCATGTAGATTATGAAAATACATCCATAAATCTTCAAAATTTTTTCAGGGTGCCAAAGTTTTTCATGTTTTTCTGAGGGCGATTGTGTGGTATTTTGCTCAATTTGGACAACAGCCCTTTGAAACAGGCACAGCAAATTTAGTTATGATTTGCCAGTGGGAAAATAAAGGCTCAGAGAAGTTTAGTGACCAGACTGAGGTCGCTCAGTTTATCAGTGGCTTAGCTGGGAAGGAATCCAGGTTTTTTAATATCTTATCCTATGTTGCTGATTATTTCTTCAACTCTTTCCTATAGGTCTCTGAGTATAAAAACTTTGGATCCTGTTTATTAATAAGGCATAGGAAGATGAAAAGCAGCCAAATTATTAAGTACATTTTAAAGTAGATAATGCATCAGAAGCAAATTTTTAAACTTTGAAAAGCAAATTAATAAATGATATCCAGTGCTTTGCATTACACAGACACCTAATGTGTGTTGGTTTGCCACATCGAAAGAATACTTTCTTCTCTCTCTCTCTCTCTCTCTATATATATATATTATTGCCTTCTATTTGGTGATTTCTACTCATAATAATTTATGTGTGTCCCATGACAGTTTCACAAGTAAGTGCTGACCTAGAAGATTCCACAATCAATTTTGGTCTCTACTAGAATACCTGCTATCTAATCAGGCGAGCATAATAGGGACTTTTGTTAAATAATATTTTTCATTTGGTGAATGGTAACTCTGACTTTCAAAAAAGTGTCCTTTTACTCCANTATATATATATATTATTGCCTTCTATTTGGTGATTTCTACTCATAATAATTTATGTGTGTCCCATGACAGTTTCACAAGTAAGTGCTGACCTAGAAGATTCCACAATCAATTTTGGTCTCTACTAGAATACCTGCTATCTAATCAGGCGAGCATAATAGGGACTTTTGTTAAATAATATTTTTCATTTGGTGAATGGTAACTCTGACTTTCAAAAAAGTGTCCTTTTACTCCAGCATTTTATAATGTAATGTGACCATTAAGAACTTAAATTTTGTCCATTATACTTTCTTGGTATTGCACTTTTCCTAAAATTTCCCAAGTATGATGAATTTACTAATTTAGGATGTTTATGTGTACATTATACTAACTCAGCTACCATATGCTATATGTCATTATTGCCACCTTTCCTTCATTTTATGATTTCTGATGTGTTTCCTACAGTTTATAGTTGTCACCGCTGCTGTGCAAGTGGCTGTCTCCCCCTCCTTCCATCATCTGTGCTCTAGAAATTGTTTCTTACCCAACTACTTTTCTTTAGTTTAAAATTTTATTGTTCTCCTATTTTGTGTATTTACTAGCACTGTTTTCAGCCTTTTTTCCCCCGTTTTTTATACCAAATACGTTTACATTTCAATTACATTAAGCTGAGTACATGTGAGTGAAGCCATGTTGCTAACTCAGAACAGCTGCCTTAGGAAAAGTCTCTTGGAGTGTCCATGAGTCTCTGGATGAATGTGTTAGTAACATGCCTGCCTTCAGACTTTTTACTTGCATTTACATTATAATGTTAGGAATTTTTTTTCTTAAGTGTTTAATTTGTTATTTACTTTTGAGGAAGACAGAGAGAGTGCTAGCTGGGGAGGGGCAGAGAGAGAGGAAGAATCGCAAGCAGGCTCTGCAGTGTCAGCACAGAGCCCCGTATGGGATTTGAACTCACAAAACTGTGAGATCATGACCTGAGCAGAAATTAAGAGTTGTGGCATTTAACTGACTGACCCACTCAGACGCCTCAGATGTTAGAATTTCTTATCAGATAATTAATCCAGAAGAGGAAGGGGATTCGGTCTTCAATTAGGCAGGTATGGAATAAGAAAAGAGAATGTGTCTGTGACCTAATGGTCATAAGAAATCACAGCTTTTTTGTCCAGCATTCAATTTTTCCTTATATTGATCTGAAATGTACCTCTGGTAGTTTGAACCAAGGTTTTTATTTATTTTCTGTAGATACACAGAATAAAGTGGAGCCTTTTTTCAAATGGCAGCTATTAAGTCTTCTTTCTAAGTTGTTCTTTTCAGTTTCCCATATTCTTCTGTTCCTTAATGTCCCTCCCTCCTTGTCATTCAAATTTTTTGAGCAATATGTTTGCAGGAGTTAAATCTTTCAATTCTTGTACTAGCCCAATGTGGTAATATTCTTATTATCCCCATTTGACTGAGGCCAGAAAGACAGAGACCACACCACAATGAAGGGTTGAACCAAGATGTCAGCCAATACTGTTAGTGTTTGGTGTTAAGCTTTTGGCCACTACATCTTCCATTCTTTATGTGACACATTTCCTAGGCTTCTTGTTTTTTGTTCTTCTCTAGATATATTTATGTTTGTCAACATCTCTTTTATAAGATACCATAGATAAAATGTACTCAATACTTTAGGTACACCCTGGCCTCCAGAGGGGATCGCTTGCCCCTGGATTAACAGCCTGCATGCCTGTGCCATGCAAGAGCCCAGTGCAGATTTTTTTTTTTTTTTTTACCTTGGCTTATCTTGAATGGGATTAAATCAGGTCTGAGCATTTTATGTGTGTATGTGCATTTGTAAACTGTATGTGTGTATATGGCAATGCATTTTTCCATGGAAGAGGATTCTACATCTTTTCTTGTCAAACTATACTTTGCCTTCTTTAGCATATACTAGTTTCTGTAGTTTTTTTTTTTTTTTTTACCATCTTAGCTGTCCTCTTTTTTGTTCCATACAAATTTTATAAGTATGCCTTTAGTCTATATTTAAGACCTTGATTTTTTTTTTAAGGTGTGCAGCACCATTAGATTCTTGAAATATTTCAGTTGAGATTTCTTGGTCTGTTTCTTGGTCAGTGTGGTAATATGCAGTTTTATGATTCATGAGTTTTATGGGGTTATTTTTAGAACATACTATCATTCTTGAGTTGTATTCCTTTTTAAAGCCTCTCTCTATGTGATTATGGTTATCTTTTCTCTGTGGGTTTTCAATTGGCTGCACTTACTGTCCAGGTCTCCTGGATCTCAAGTCAAATTGCAGTTAGTTTTCCACTCCTCTTTCAGTTATTGTGACAAATACTGGGTCCCTGTCCCTGGGAACAGCTAAGAGTCTTTGTAATCTTGTCAGACAACTCCACCTTTCCCATTCCTGCTAATATTTGCCTACTTAATAAGCAATCTTTTTCTCACCCTGAGTCTGCAGTCCCTTAATCAGAAGATACAATGATGGTCCACTTTAGATTCATATCTGCTAACAGTTGACTGTGGGTTTTGCCTATCAGTTATCTCTACCATCTCCACCTTCCTCATCTGTATAAACCCATCTTGGACTGTGACTTCTGAGGTTGCTGAGGTTATGATTTTAAAGTATGCCAAATTGCTTCAAGAAATTTCAGCCCGACTTTAAAAATTAAGTAAAATGGGGTGATTCAACTTTGCTTCTCTGAGCTGTACCCAAGGATGTATTCATCTAATATGCACTCATACAGTCACCTTGGTAATTAAAATATCTAAGGACTTCTCACACTGTAGAATTCCTAAATAACTGTTGTCTCAGCTGTCCCACTGCAGGCTACCCACTCACAGGCCTGCAGATAAGGCGTCACAGCTCCTGCTCACCAGCTCCATTTCCATGGGTTCTCCCAACCAGATTAGGACCTGTGGTGGTGACATGAGGACCCAGACAAATGCCTGCTGTCCAGTTCCCTCTACATGGCTGTGGCTCCACACAGCTAGTAGACTCTTGCCAGAATCACCACCCACCTGTCATTGCCTTTGATGAATTGAATGTTATATGTGGATTATAGCACATTGAACTCTTTCTAACACAATAGTAGTTTAATGAAGCCCTTTGAAAGCATAGTCTCCATGTTCATGGTACTGTGGGGTTTGCTAAATCAGTAATTCACATATCGGAGAAAAGTAAAGTAATTTCAGTAAATTAAAAGTAAAGGTAAGTAATTTCAGAGTTCAGCTTAAACCAAATTAAAAAAATAAAAAGAAAAGCTACGTGACTCCAGTCTGTATGATTCTATGGCTGATCCCTGAAATGTTATGCCCCTCATAATCATTCTTTTACCTTTCTTTTAGCGATTATCTGCTTTGTTTCTAGGTGAATGAAATTTACCATGATGAGTCCCTTGGAGTGCATATGAACGTGGTCCTGGTGCGCATGATAATGCTGGGTTATGCAAAGGTAAAATGTCCTAAAATATGTGAACTGTGAATGTTAAGGACTGGGTTAGCAAACGGAAGCTTAAATTTCTGAAGCTATAGCTAACATGTGGCACTGATATCTCACATAGACTGAGAAGAGAAACCACCACAATGAGTGCACATCTCCCAATTTGAGCAGATAATGATTTATGTGCTGATACCCCTTGCTTTATTCATCTGTCTAATGAATTCATGGATACTTATTCTGACTTTAGGTAAGGCTGGATAAGTGAAAAAAATGTATACCACTGTCAAAAAAGAGAATTTCCTTAGTCTACTGTTATCATCAAATTGTGACTCACTTATTCATTCAAAACATTTATGCTGAGTGCTTACTAAATGTTAGGTGCTTTCTAGGTGCCTTGAATATATCAATGAAGAAAAATGGCAAAGATCCTTGCCATTCCATGATTTGTTAAAAATAATTATTTTACATGTATATTTTCCACTTAAGAAAAGTGAAGTATACAGAAGCATACTGTGGATATTCATTTAGAAGAGTTTTAATCCTTTTGCAAAAAAAAATTAGATCAAAATGTATGTGGTAGGAATTTCATGTAACGTAACTAACTTCAGCTGGCTTTCAAATGGCACTAGATGTGTCCTTGTCCTTGGAAATAATGAAGTGGACAGCCATAGTTTCTCCCCTTGAGAAAGTGACTAAATTGGCACTTTTCTTGATGTTTAAAATTACATGCCCCTTCCCATACTTAATCCTCCTGATTATGAAGTACTAATGAAAGTATGCAGTTGGCAAACAGGAAAAATCCATGTGTTTGCATTTCATTATGTATTTAACACCCACTTATCATTTTCTGATGAGAGGGTGTCCCTAATCTTTACTTTATTCCATAAACCTGACCTACTTTGTATCACTAACACTGACTACAAGTCAACTCCAGCTGGAAATGTTAACAGTCTTCGATTGGTTGTTATAGGATTTGTTTGGAGAAGTATGTGATCAGCATATAATAAGCCAAACTAATTTTATTCAGAATGTAAACATGGATAATAAAATTTGCTGAAATGTAGCAAAACTCTTAGCCTGTCAGCCAAGTAGAGACTAATTTGGGTTCCAAATTCAATTTCTTATTTCATCAGATACTCTGGGAAGTATGGATACTTGGTTCTTGAAAGATAGGCCCTTTTCCTTCTGAACTTTTAACTCCTGATCATAATGTGGTAGTAGCAATATTCCAAGCAATGTCAGTCTATCTCTTGGAACCACAAGATAAGAGTACATCCCTCTTCATTGCTGTGAGGTTAAGAAAAGTGCATTTGCTTTTTTCAGTGGTAAGGTTTATATAATTTGACCATTTCCCAAAATGAAGGTTTGACCCACTTTGCCAACTCCTTGAAGAACCTACATCCCTTACATATGTTGATCAGTTGTGGACCAATAAATATAAAAATACAAATTTTAATGAAAGACCTTTTACTTTAACAGCTTTGGATAAAACTCTTATGCTAGAATATTTTCCCTTTTTTCTTTTTGTTCGTAACATCTATAAAACTAAGAAATTTGAGCTGAATTAGGTAATGGACCACTAGAATTCTTAGCCCAATGATTAATATTGAGTTACCCCATAATAGCAAATGTCACCATTACATGTTCCCATAAATGTGTCAGTCATGTTTCACACAGGTAACACTAATCATCATAAAGATATTCTTCATGGGTATTTAGAATTCCCAAATAGAAGAGATCTACATAAGCCCCAAATAGTAGTATTGAACATCCTTATATTGCACTCCCAAATGTTGATTTCAGAGAAAGTTATGAAAGGAAGCCTTTGGGAAAGTGTTGTGCACTTCATCAACCCACTGTTTCCTCTTAGTCCATCAGCCTCATAGAAAGGGGAAACCCATCCAGAAGCTTGGAGAATGTGTGTCGCTGGGCTTGCCAACAACAAAAATCTGATCCCAACCACTCTGAACACCATGATCATGCAATTTTCTTAACCAGGCAAGACTTTGGACCTGCTGGAATGCAAGGTATTTCTATTAATATGCAGAAGAAAAACTTAAGGGCATGACTTTTCAAAAATAATCCTAAATCAAAGAATCTGTTCAAATGTTCCATCCCTACCATCACTTTCCACCATGCATCAGCCAAGCATACACTTTCTTTCTATTGCTTCCAGTGACTTCTGTGGAATTCACAATGTTAAATGCCACTTAAATGCTGTAATAAATTATACTTGCCTTTAAAATAAATGATTGTGCGTTCAGGGCATGGAGGGGACGCTATAAAATGCAGTGTGATTTCCACTAACTCTTTGGAAAGGGAACGGAGATGCCATGAGAAATGATTGCTGCCAAAGAACCTTCTTCCAAAGTCAGCTTACATTTATCTAATAAATTCTGATGTAGACTTTGGAAAAAAGTAGACTGATGAGTTTCTTTTCAACGTTGATGGAATTTCTGGCTCCCTTCATCAGTACCATCATGGGAAGGACCATTCACTAAAACAGAAAGACAGGGCTTTGTTGGTGGGCGGAACAGAATAGTAACCCCAGGCAGTTCCTTCCCTTAGGAAAGAAGAAAACACAGACCCAATGAATCTTTTTAGAGACCGTTACCTGTGTGTGGCTTTCCCAAGAGAATGTGGCACAATGCTAGCAGTGAAATAATACTGCCTCTGTTTCCTGAAAAGCTTTCCTTTTTTTTTTCTAGGCAAAGGTCCAGTAGTAGTGCTTAATGGGCTTTCTCATAAAATGAAAATAAAAGTAATTGTTATTCTCTACAGGATATGCTCCAGTCACCGGCATGTGTCATCCAGTGAGAAGTTGTACCCTGAATCATGAGGATGGTTTTTCATCTGCTTTTGTAGTAGCCCATGAGACTGGCCATGTGTAAGTCACTGTTGACAGCTATAAAGCAAAAAAAAAAGTCTTTTCTTTCCTGCTTCTCTCAGTATTGTTCGCCCTTTGGGCTGAGTACATGCCAGCATGCAACTCTCGTTCCTTGCCAAGTGTGCGGAGCTGAAAACAGGGAAGAGGTCATGTACTGAAACTAAGTAAGTGGCTCCGGCTTGCAGAGACACGCCTGTGCTTTTCATAACTATAGAATAAAGAGACATTTCTTTCAGATGGTTCTCTTTCACAGTTTCTGTGACTTTTCCATGAAACCCACGTTAATTTATAAAATGCATATTTCCCTCAATTGATTTTCAAGAGGGAAGTCAAGCAAAACCCATGGCCCCTCTGATTCTTACCAGGGAGGTCTCCCTTTTGTTCTAGGCTGGGAATGGAGCATGACGGACAAGGCAACAGGTGTGGTGATGAGACCGCCATGGGGAGTGTCATGGCCCCTTTGGTGCAGGCAGCCTTTCATCGTTACCACTGGTCCCGGTGCAGTGGCCAAGAACTGAAGAGATACATCCAGTATGTCCCCTTCTGCATGTCATGAGACAGCATTCATGTCATAGCATAACACAGACAGGAAGCTGACTTTCAGGACCTTGATCATAACCGAACTCCCAGTGAATGAAAGCTATTGCTCATAATAAACATTTTCTTATGACTCAGAGCTTTTGGCACAGTGATGCCATAATGTAATCATACTATTTTAAACTGTAAGCCTAGAATTTAAGTGAATTTTTAACTGTGGTTTCCTTTTAGTAAATTCCTTATGGCATCTTTGACTTATGGTCAGACTTGAGTTGAGGACAAGGAGAGGATGGTCCTGTGATGCCTGCATAGTGTGTTGCACGTACCCTGTAGCACCAGTGCCAGGCTCTGCACCATGGCACCATGTGGGGGCTCAGCAGGGGACATGAATAAGGCTATCAAAATTCTACTGTCTTCCTGAGTCATGCTTGGGTTATTGTTTCTGGGATGAATAAGGATGATGGGTCTTTTTCTAAATGGAACTTAAAACCTTAAAAGGTATGCCTTTGTGATCTTGCTGTATGATGTGATGGAATTCCAGAGTATGTAACATAAGAATACTTTTTCATTAGGATGTGATTAAAAAAAAGAAGTGAACACTTTACTACTTGAAATATTTTCCTTTCTACAGTTCCTATGACTGTCTCCTCGATGACCCTTTTGAACATGATTGGCCCAAACTCCCAGAACTTCCTGGAATCAATTACTCTATGGATGAACAATGTCGTTTTGACTTTGGGGTTGGTTATAAAATGTGCACTGCGGTATGTTACTCAAAATCCATTGAGATTTTGCATTTTGAAATCTATTTCCCTAGCTCCTGTTTGGTGAGCTTTACAGACTCACTGGTCAAGTATAAGGTTATCTATCAATGGTTTTGTGTTTGCTGTGTCACTACCTGCTGAAGCTAAGTGCTTCAGATTATTATCTTATTTAATCCTTGTGACAGACTAGATGGGAGCCTAGGAACTGGGAACCAGTTTTATTTTACAGATGAAAAAGCCAAGAGTTAGATTAAGCAATTTGCTTAAATCACACATCTGGTCAATAGGGGAGTCAGACATTGAAACTAAGATTGTCAGGCCATAAAACCTTATGATCTATTTCTCCCTTTGTTTTTGTGACTTTCAGAAATCACTTCTAAACCTTTGATAGTTTGCTTTTCATTAGTTTGTTGGCCAAAATTTCATATCGCTCTGACCATAGGGAAGAGTTGTGCTGGTGTATTCTTGTATGGCGGTCATATGGTATAGTATGAAGGTCAAGACCATGTGTTTCATACTGAGACTAGGTGGGTTGTCAGAATCTGGATCTCACACTTACTAGATGTTTAATTTTGAGAGCTTTATTCATTCTCTCTGACTTAGTTTCCTCGGGTGTAAAATGTGGATAATGATAGTACTTATCTCGTGGAATTTCTCATGAGGATTAAACTTGATAGTATAATCAAAGTCCTTAGCATAATGCAAGCATCTAGTAAGTGGAATCCAGTAAAGTCAGTGTTCCATGTAGCTATGCAGATTAGTGATATGTTTCACTAAATTTCTACAATAAGTTTTAGTAGTTTATTAAAAAAAGGCGGGGAGGAGAAAGGAAGGGTTTTTTATATGTTGGAGCAAGCTTTATGTGTTAGAGCAAGAAAAATAAATATTTCATGGCCCTGAAAAGAAGTTGATCTTCTGTTTGAAATCTTACATATAGAGATATCTACAGCCATTTGGTCTGTCTATACGTTGCACATCGTCAGCCCTTATTACCTACATTAATGCTTTAGACCTGAAAATTCTAAAGTTTGGCTCAATATCATGGAAAAGTGCAATTTCTGCATTAAATAGTAGGAATTAGAACAAAATAAAACCCCAGGTCCAAAATGAGGGCTAATAAAAAAAAAAAAAGCTATGACTTTAAGGCTGTATGTGGGTAATTAGGGGTATAAGCGATGAGTATGTGGATAAACTGGTATTTGATTTTTTTTAATCTAGAGAACGGTAAGGTGTTTCCAGTTACAAAGAGATCAGACAAGTAAAGAGCACACACAAATGGGTGTACTTATACATATATTTGGATATTGTAATGCTGTGTTTTAGGAAAATAAAAAACATCTCAGGAATAAGTATACTAAGATTCTAGTCTGACTGCTACTTCCTCACTTCTAACTATAACTACCACCTTACCTTGTAACTTATATTCTCAGCTGTGGATTGTTTTCAGGATTAAATATTTAGAAAGTACATGATAAACTATATGAATATATTGCGGTATTTTGTAACACCCAGAGCACTTCATCTCACATAGCAAGCCTTACAGATATTTTCTGCTTTTAGTTATCTCATTACGATGGGTATTTTTATTATTTATACCTGACTCGTTCATACCTACAGGGATAAGGAGAAGCCATTTTGATAGCTTGAGAGCTACAAAACCATCATAATAAGTTTTCATATTTAAAATGACCATAATGTTTACAAATTCTTTAAAGTTCCAATGTTGTCTATTTGAAAACCATAAAAAAATAGTATGCAGAAATGTTAAAGTGACCCAGAGAATCCCAGACAAATCATTGTTTATCATTAATATTTTGGAAAAGCAGAGTAAAAGTATTCTTTCTTTGGAATTCATAGGTAGTATTTTTTTCTTAACATACCACAAATATGACTATTAATTTGAAATGAAAACACCCAAGAAACATGACATGAAACTGTATAGAAGATATCGTTGGACATGTATTGGTATGACATGACATCTCTCGTTCATTGAGATCTTGATTCTTTCTCTTCCAGTTCCGAACATTTGACCCATGTAAACAGCTGTGGTGTAGCCATCCTGATAATCCCTACTTTTGTAAGACAAAAAAGGGACCCCCACTTGATGGGACTGAATGTGCTGCTGGAAAAGTGAGTATATCTATTTATACAATAAAGATTTCAGATATGTTTCATAATAATCATCTTTAGAAACCTAGAAAATTATGACCATGGCTGTAGTCATTTTTGTGCAAGCCATGGTGTATGGGGTTTCATTATGGTCATGTACAAACATTGTTTCCTAGGGCTGTTATAACAAATCACCCCTAAATGGGTGCTTAAAACACAGAAATGTTATTCTCTCATAGTTCTAGAAGCCAGAAGTCCAAAATCCGTTTCACTGGGTGAAAATCAATGTGTGGACAGGACCGTACTCTCCCCAGAGGCTGTAGGGGAGGATCTGTTCTTGCGTCTTCCAGCTTCTGGTGGCCACCTGCATTCCTTGAATTGTGGCTGCACCATTTCAGTCTCTGCTTCCATGGCCACATCATCTCCTTCTCTTCTGTGTGCAAATTTCCTTCTGCCCCTGTCTTATAATGTACTGGGCTGTCTTACACGTGCTGTGCTGGCATTTAGGGCCCAACTGGATAACCCAGGATAATCTCTCCATCTCAGAATCCTTAACCAAATCACATCTGCAAAGACCATTTACCAAATAAGGTAACATTTACGAATTTCAGGGATTAGGACCCAACATCTCTGAAACCACTCTTCAGCCACTACTGATAGAATAGGAAACAGCAGCTCAGCAGAATATCTGGGCCCCTGCTAATGGGATTTAATTTGCTTGCTGGCATCCCACTCCTTGTGAAAGTTGTCCAGAAGTAAAGTCATGTGAATTTATACAGAAGATTTGGCCTTGTTCCTTGGGGAAAGATGCCCAGACGTTTTAAATCTCACATTGTGTAGTCAAGATTGAATGCTCAGAAACTGGCCCGGGGCCAAGCTACACAACTCATAAGGGGAAAGATCACCAAACCCAAAACAAAGACATGTTAAGAACTCAAATTGAAGAGCCTTGACTAGTTTGGAAATAAGATATTGTAGACAGGACCAAAAGCTGGCAAGGAAGATTTACATAGCTTTTAGTTCCTTTAAAGCCCTGTAAGCTCTATTTCAAATATATATGAACTGTATTTGCTATGGGAATTACAATAATAATAATATCTGCCATTATTGGTGTTTAAACTTAGGTACTACACTAAACACATTACATGCAGTGTGTTGCTTTAGAAAAACTCAGTGTTACAGACTTTTGACTAAAAAAACAAGAGCAACAATGAGTTGATTCATTTTTGCTTTGTGAAAAATATATCGTGTACATCAACCCTAAACATCCAGCTTCTCTAAATAGATTTGTGTTATATTTAAATTTACCTAATTTGAGTTTTAAGAGGTATTTTTATTGTATATGGGATAAAAAAGTGAGTCAAAATGTTGAATGGGAGGGGCACCTGGGTGGCTCAGTCAGCTGAGCATCCAGCTTTGGCTCAGGTCATGATCTCATGGTTCATGGGTTTGAGCCCTGCATCGGGCTCTGTGCTGACAGCCAGCTCAGAACCTGGAGCCTGTCTTCGGAGTCTGTGTCTCCCTCTCTCTCTGACCCTTCCCTACTCATGCTGTCTCTCTTTCTCTCTCTCTCAAAAATAAATAAAACATTTAAAAAAATTTTAAATGTTGAATGGGTAAAGAATAATGGTTGAGCACCTGCTGTGTTGGGTACTGTAAGCTAGGTACCTCTATCAAGGTTCAGTGTCCCACTTAATTACTTCTAGGTCAGATGGTCTTATCCTCCTCCTGATCCTTTCTGGGCCCCCATATTCCTCATCTAAAATGTAAAGATAACATAAATGACCTATCTCAGAATCATTGTGAATGAAAATTTTGAAACATATTTAAGTGCTTTGGATACTATATATGCTTTAGAAATGTTAATTAATTCCAAAGTTAAGGCATATATTTCTCTGTTATTATTGTACAAAGGAGCATATTACCCTTAAAAACCCTGATATTATAGCTAATGAGGGGTGAAGGGTAGAATAGTACCCACTATGCAAGTTAGGTCGTCAGATCATTCTTATTGGTTATGTTTGATACTCACTGTAAATGTATCATTTAAAAACTTGTCTGAATGATTGTTATTTTTTCATTTTATACCTAAATGCAAGTCTAAATTATCCTGTATAGGGCATCTTATTGCTATAATTGCACTGGGTTATTTTTAAAATGCATTTTTACCTGGGGTGGGAGGGAAGAAATGAAGGCCTTTAATTGATGGCCCTTGTTGAAACAACTCCAGTTTTAGCCTATGCATAATTTCCATAATTGCCTTTTGTCATTTTCCTAAGTGGTGCTATAAGGGTCATTGCATGTGGAAGAATGCCAATCAACAAAAACAAGATGGCAATTGGGGATCATGGACCAAATTTGGCTCTTGTTCCCGGACGTGCGGAACTGGTGTCCGTTTCAGAACACGCCAGTGTAATAATCCCACGTGAGTATAACTGTCGTAATTCCAGTTGTTTTTGGCTAGACCAGAAAGCGCTTCAGTATTGTTCAATATTGTTGTGTTTCAATACACAACATGAAAACCAAGTGTTTAAGTGCCTATTTTGAGCAAATCTCCATTCATCAGTCTTGTGAAGAGTAGTCAATAGCGAAGATCAGAGGCTCCAGTGAAGATTAGAGAATTTTGAGGCAGTTGCTATTTAGAAATCTTCAGGAGCGAGGCAGAGAAAACCTGGGCACTGAGGCTGTGAGGGCCATGGCTGTCGCAGGAAGCATGTTGGTATGGGGAGTATCTCCAGGCAGGCCCTCACTCACTCTGCGGTTAGGAAAACCACACATCTGAACAGGGTAACAGAAAGACCATGAAAGAACACCAAGGAACTGTTGGGGAAACAGCTATCCATTAGCTCCCTCATACTAAATATATTGAATCCTTGCATGCTTAGCAAAACCTTAGGACTTTCTTTCTGGTCTAGGGTTTACCATTTTATAAAGAATATCAAATGTGGCATACCTGTCTTTACAGGAAGACATGGTGGTAGTTTTAGTGGAAGTCACCAAAACAATAAAAATTGTAAGAACAGCTAAGGTTCACTGTGAGCCATGCTCCGTTCTAAGTATATTAAATATGTGGACATACTCAGTTGTCTCCATTTTCCCGTATGAAAGATGGGATTATTTTTTGCATTTTGCATATGAGCAAATGAAGGCCTGGAGCTATGATCAGATTTCTTTGGGTTATATCTATGTGTTTTATGCATGGTAGAAAATATAATTTTCCTCAGACAATATGTATATATATGTTTCTACATTCTTTATATACTTTGACCATACGTTCCAAACAGACTCTTTGAAAAGCTGATTTAAGTCAAGTGTTTGGTCCCCACCTTCCCACCCTGCACCTGACACACACACTGGGAAAGGTTGGCACTTTCCGGAAAGGATTGAAATAATGAAGTAGGAGTTCATTCGCTTTTTGCTTGCGGCTCTGAAGCTCTGGCTTCCTGCCTTCAGTCACTGCGTCTGCGAGCTTCCACCGCTGGAGCAGAGCCAAAGCGCCTTTTCTGCTGTCTTCTCTGCAGGCCAATCAATGGCGGTCAGGACTGTCCCGGTGTTAACTTCGAGTACCAGCTTTGTAATACAGAAGAGTGCCAGAAGCACTTCGAGGACTTCAGAGGACAGCAGTGCCAGCAGCGGAACTCCCACTTTGAATACCGCACCACCAAGCACCACTGGCTGCCCTACGAACATCCTGACCGTGAGTGGAGTGGATGCTCACTCTCTTTCCCACTGTGTGGACAAGGACTTCAGAGGTTAAGCCTTGTCCACACCAATTTCTTGGACTCTTGGCCCCTAGTTGTTAACTTAGAAAACTTGGGGTTTATAGGGGTAAATCCTGCTGGGTTTTGAAGAACAAGGCTTCCTCTAGAGAGGTGAGAATTGTGGGCTAGTTCCTGGCCAAGAGCTTTCCCACCATGGCTACTGAAGAGACCACAGTGGAAAGCAACACGTAGGAGACACCTTGAGTCTCCTCCTTTGAGTGACGTCCCTCTACTAGGCAATGCTCTGGACTGGTGTGAGCTTGCCTTTCTGAATAACTGGAAAAGAATACAGTCCTTTTACAACTGAGTGAGAAATAAGAAAAAGTTCATTATTTAAGAACAAAAGATATGTTATAGCATTTTACTTTGTACTGTACACTGGTTATGAGAAAATACACTTAGAAATTCCCTTTCATGGTGCCTGGGTGGCTCAGGCAGTTAACTGTCTGACTCTTGATGTTGACTCAGGTCATGAACTCACAGTGGTGGGATCGAGCCCTGCATTGGGCTCTCTACTGATAGCTTGAAGCCTGCTTGGGACTCTCTCTCTCCCTCTCTCTTTCTGCCCCTCCCCTGTTTGTGTTCTCTCTCTCTCTCTTTCTCCCTCAAAATAAATATATAAACTTAAAGAAATTTTTTAAAATTCCCTTTTAATGTTTACTTCTTACCCATGAATTTTTGGTTAAATATGTTCAGATGGGAACGTCTTGCCATACTTCATATTTGGACGGATAAAAGAAAAATAGTTACATGATTACCATGTGATATGATATACTGCCAAGTTCAGTTTAAAAGCTGTTTTATGGAAAAGACGCATCCACATAGGAATTCAGAGTTGCAATACATTAAGAAGATGCATTATTTTTTTAATCTATTTTGATGAAGTGAATCACATAAATTGTATTAAAATTAATTAATGAGATCCTACAGGAGGTGTAAACCATACTAGGTCATTGGGTCAAACAGAAGAGAAACCCTTTTAGTTCTCAAAGTGTCAGTAAAACTAAAATGCCTCCCTCTGAATTAAAGTTCGTTGAAGAGCTGTGGTAAAATCAAGGGTTGTTGTTACAACCATGTTTGCCTGGGACAGTCCAACTATTCCTATGTAATTATTAACATGCTGACTTTTCACTCTCAAAAGTTTCACAGTTTAGGGGCGCCTGGGTGGTTCAGTCGGTTGAGCATCAGACTCTTGATTTCAGCTCAGGTCATGATCTTGCAGTTCGGGAGATTAAGGCCCTGCATTGGGCTCTGCGCTGACAGTGCACTGGGATTCCCTTTCTCCCTCTGTCTCTGCACCTCCTCCACTCATGCTTATGCACTTTCTCTCTCTCATGCTCTCTGTGTGTATGTGTGTGTGTCTCTCTCAAAATGAATAAGATAAAACTTAAAAAGGTTTCACAGTTTAGTTTAGTTGTATGCCAAATATGCATCCTTTTCTGCTACTCTGTTTTATTTATGTATACAATATTTTTTTTTCAGGAAACCATGTTGAAACTCCATATTTTAAAAATAAAGTAACTGTAGTGTTCAAATATGTCATTTCATAGAAATAGCTGATTTAATCTTCCATCTTGCACAGCCAAGAAAAGATGCCACCTTTACTGTCAATCCAGAGAGACTGGAGATGTTGTGTACATGAAGCAGCTGGTTCACGATGGAACACACTGTTCATACAAAGACCCCTACAGCATATGTGTGCGAGGGGAGTGTGTGGTGAGTTACAGTCGCTTCCCCAGAAGCTTCCTCTGCTACTGTGCAATTCTACTTTTACCACCCTTCATCTGCATGTTTTCAAAAGATTTTTAACCCTTTCATATCTGTTAAATAACATTAAAATGAGAATCTAGGACTAGTTGAGGAGGCCTAAACTAAATGTGCGAGAAATGTGACTTTTCAAACCAAAGTTTGGCCATTGGCAGAATCGATTTAAATGTACTTTTCCGAATTTCCAGCCAGATGCCTTTTCTAAGTTATTCCGATGTATCTAGGTTGGGAATACAGCAACTTGGGAATGAATGATGCCTTTGCTTTGAAACTGGTAGGCCTCTACTTTTATGATACAGAGCCTTTTTTAAAATTACACTGCTAAATGTATTTTATCTTTTATATTAAAAATAATGGAAATTTTCCCTCTGACTTTCCAATTGATTTGAAGTTTAAACACTGAATTCCACATTAGAACAAAAGTGGTGAAGATGTAAAAATGGCTTTTGCCCCATTTGGACTCTTTTAAAAAAAACACACTTGACTTTTTTATTCATGTTCACAAGTTGAATTAATATGAAATTGTCCTTCTTAACTGAACACATTACTCCTGTTTGTCTCTTTTTCACTTCAGCATAACTGAAGTGATATATTTATGAATCTCAAGTATTCAGATGCGTTACATTTCAAATAAAATTTTCCCAAAAGTAGAATCTGAGTTTTATCTGTCTCTCACTTCCCACATTATCTGGTACATCAATCATGTGGTCATCATTTTCTCTGCCCATTTTCCTTCCAAATTTATGGCCGCAGCAGCGTGTCATGTAACATAACCCTACACTGATTTACATGAAGGATTCTGCCCCAATTTGGAACCTTCAGTGGCTCCCTGTTCAGTTCATGTGTAAAAGTAAACTCTACCTGATATTCGAGACCTTTTATAGCCTGTGCTTTGCAAACCATTCCCTATTCTTCCCCTATCCTATAGCACTAACCTTCCATTGGCTTAAATATGGCTTAAGTATTGCTCTCTGAACCTACTTTCCTACTTCCATGGCTCTATTTTAATCCCTCTGCATTCTTGAAATGCCTTTCTATAGGACCCTATAAAAATCTCCAGCACTTCGTAAAGTTTTGTTTCACATCCCTAAACAGCTTATAAAGCTTATGCTAATGCACAGCTCACTGTTCTACTATTCATCTTTCCAAATAGGAAAGCAACAAGGGAAATAGACGCCATCTTTACTTTTGGTCTGCTCAGCACCAACTATCATATCTGCTTCATAAATGTTTGATGCTCATGACTATGTATAATGGGGTAAATATTTCATTAGACTGAGGAGTTTATCCTAGAGTAGCATTTAACCTACAGTGCAAGTCATTTGACTTCATAGTAGTTCTTCGAAAGATTGAGACATTAGAAACCAGAGCTGGAGTGAAGGCTTGGTGTAGACTGCCTCACTGTGGAGTCACAGTGAAACAAATGGCTCATCATTGTCTAGGATGCTAACCTTCACTTGGCACTTTAAAATTACCCACGCTTAACATCTTCTCCTTCCAGAAAGTGGGCTGTGATAAAGAAATCGGTTCTAACAAGGTTGAGGATAAGTGTGGCGTCTGTGGAGGAGATAATTCCCACTGTCGAACCGTAAAGGGGACCTTTACCAGAACTCCCAGGAAACTTGGTAAGATGAGGTTTCTTATGAATTTAGTATCCTTCTCTAGGATTTGTACTTTTTGAGACTTGTTTTAGGAATGTAGCATTTCCCTATAAATATAATAAAACATTTGCTGCTGATTTATTTTTATTCATATTAAGTTTCAAGGAACTAGTAATAAAGAAAAAAACTACTTGGGATTGAATTTATACTCCATACCATCCATGATGAAAATTGCCTATTAAATCTTATTTTATGTTTTTTATAAGACCTAATTGTTAGACTTGATGCCTTTTATTTTTTGAGAGAGAAAGAGCATAATGGGGAAGTGGGGGAGAGAGAGAGAGAGAGAGAGAGAGAGAGAATCTTAAGCAGGCTCCACTCTCAGCTCAGAGCCCAGTGTGGGACCCAGCACAGGTCTCTATCCCATGAACCTGGGATAGGACTTGAGCTGAAATCATGAGTTGGACGCTCAACCAACTGAGCCACCCAGGCACCCCTAGAATGGATGCTTATTTTGAATTTTTTGTACATATAAATTGTTTATCAGAAGTTAATAACAGCACATACACACACAATTCTAAATACAACTTTTAAAATATTGCATTAGTTTTGCTGCTTTTATTTTAAAAGTGAATGAGTTTATCCTATTTATAACTATGAATCTGGAGTCCATATTTTACATAATTTGAAATATTTTATATTACAAGGGTGCTTGGGTGGCTCAGTTAGGTAAGCATGTGACTTCGGCTCAGGTCATGATTTCACAGTTCATGAGTTCGAGCCCTGCATCGGGCTCTGTGCTGACAGCTCGGAGCCTGGAGCCTGCTTCAGGTTCTTTGTCTCCCTCGCCTTCTGCCCCTCCCCCACTCATTCTCTGTCTCTGTCTCTGTCTCTCTCTCTCTCTCTCTTAAAAATAAATAAACATTTTTTAAAAAGCTTTATATTACACAAAATTGAGGTAAAACCAAAAATAACCTGAGGTATAATTGCTTGTGTGTGTGAACTTTAATGTTTATTATGGAGTCAGTGATCTGGGCTTGGACATACAGTGAATTTCAGCAGATGGGAAAAAAAGTACAAATAATATGCAAAATTATGAGTAGTTTTATAATTATTCACTGGAATTTTCATAAAATATCTGGATACAAACATTTATTACTGAACAACTTTTTAGTTGCTAGCATATATTCAGTTATTCAATAAGCATTATGGGGAAATGTTTCTGAGAATTCAGCATTTAAAGATAAATTTGATGTAGTGCTTCCCTTGAGAAGCTTTCCTTACATCACCCCCCACACACACACACACACACAAACACACTGATAGTCTCTAATGGAATGATAAAAACAAAATAAAACAAAGCAAAAATAAAGATAAGTAATTTTGTTTACTCTGAGCACATTGTTATGGTGGTGACTTTCCCTTTTAGATTCCAAGAAAGTGTTAGAAAGGTAGTCTTACTCCAAATGGAATGATTCTCTTAGTTCTTTGTAATCTCATTATACCTCAGCTATACAGCATAAGACAAGTGCACACATATCAGTTATGCTCTTTGATATATTTAGGTGGGGCAGAGTTCAGTGAACTGTATCCTAAAGTAACATCAGTAACATCATTACTGATATTTTTTATATTCCTTTGTGCTAATTTAATGGTTAAATGGTTAAAAAACAAATATTGCCAATTATGGCTGATTACATTATTTTAACAAGGCAAATAGAGTTAAAACCATAACCATAACATTTATTATGGTTTTGGTGGAGTAACATGTAATTTTCTTCATCTTATTGTCAAGTAATTTTGCTTTCTCTATTGCAGTTATATTATTCTTTTTGTTGTAAAAGCATTCATATTCTTTTATTTCCAGAGTGAACTAATGTAAAGAAAAAGGTTTTGCCATTCATCGTCCATTCTGTATTATGTGCAGAGGGGGCAGTGATGTGTTTTTTTCAGGCACCTCAAAAATTATGCTAAACCTACGAACCAAGGTCAGAAGAGGCAAAGAAAAGATTTCATCAGCCATGCAGATTCAAACTGTTCAAAGATAAACTAACATCCATTTCTTTGCACTAATGTTGTCATAGTCACTCAATAGACTAATTAACGTTTTTCAACAGGGAAACATTTAAGCAAGAGGTGCCATACAGAATTCAAGTTGCTGGAAAATGAAATCTGCAAGTATTCAACTTCAAATCATCTCTATCACTTCTTATTCACACTTAGGCCTACTTTCATTGACTACTAACTGTATTGGCATTAGCTAACTATTATAAATGCATTTTGACTTCAACACATAAAATTACAGAACATATTTGATATCTTACCTAATATAATATATATAGCTTCTAGTACGGTCAATGAAACAAGACTTTGAGTCAACATGAAACTTTACTAATTAAAAACATTCTATTTAAGGGAAGACAAGAAGCACCTTCAGTTTACCCAAAGGAGCTCGTAATATTTCTCTTGCTGAAACAAGGGAAGCTAAAAATGTACTGGGTAAGTTGCAGCAAACTGCAGAAAGATGGGCATCCGTAAATGGCATCAAGCTGTTTTGCTGTCCTCGGCATCTTAAGCACTTTACTTCTAGCCATTGCATATGCAGACGAACATGGTACAGTTCACAGACTGGAATGTACCCAGGTTCAGGTACTGAAAACTCTAACCCCAAAATGACTATGCCATTGAGTTAAGACAGTAATCAATGTGTGAAAAAGTTGGGTAAAGCTACCCATAGGTAGATACTTATTGCCCAGATAGAAATGAGAAACTTATTTCTTCCTGATGACACGTGATTGTACAAATACACAATTTATAACTGAATTTCTGTCAGGCTCATCCTGTAGTATATGAATTGGATGTTTCATAATATAAGGTGTTAGTTGCATAATCTCTGTATATTTATTTGTTTGATGGAAATGAGATGTAACATCTTCATTTCTATTTGTCCTATTGTTAATTTACTGTTAAGATCTTAACTCTAAGTGACCTTAAGATAATTTTTAGGACATGTGATAATACTAAGATTTGTTTTATATGACATTGACGATAATAGGATTGATGTATGATTTTATAACTCAAGGCAATCCATTAAGCCTATTGATTTCATGATTTCTGGAGTAGAAGATTGAGTTTAAGGTCCATATAAAGGCGATGTGTGATCTAACTTGCAGACATTTTCCAACCAGATTGTTTGGTCCAACCAGATTGTTTGGTTAAATCTAAAATATATATTTTAAAACTTTCCCATGATAAAACTTGTTTAAGGTTTTAAAATTAATGACTGATTACAAGAAAAATGAAAGCTACTCACTTCATCAGTGAGTAGCTTTTTAAAAATTATTTTAGAGAGAGAGCGCACGTAGGAGTTGGGGAAAGGGGCAAAGGGAGAGAGAGAGAATTCTAAGCAGCCTCTGTGCTGTCTGTGCATAGACCGATATGGGACTTGATCCCATGACCCTGGGATCATGAGCTGAGCTGAAACCAAGAGTGGACACTCAACCACCTGAGCCACCCAGGCACCCCTTTCTTCTGAAATTTCATTAGAATAAAGCAGCCTTTTAAATATGAAGATACTTCATAAATTAGAAGTTTAGCTATCTACACTTGCCCTTAGGCTTTAAAAATAATATATAGACAGATAAAATATCTCAAGAAGGTTACCCACTAAGTACACTAAAAATTGGCCCCCTTTAAACAGGGTGGTTTAGAAAATAAAACTAAAATAATGTAATATATGAACTTGATAAATCAGTGTGTTGTACACCTGAAACTAATGTAACATTGTGTGTCAACTATACTCAAATAAAAATAAGTAAATAAGTACATACATACATACATACATACATACATACATACATAAGTCAACAGCAACAACCGCAAGCCCTAAACTCACATAGAAGGACCCAGGAAAGTGTAGCATTTACCTGAATTGCTGTTGACACAATTCATAGTCCAGTACAAGATAAATGACTAATAGGTTGTAAAGAAGATTAATTGCCCCCCTACATTAAAAAAAAAAAGTTTCCTTTAATCTCATGCCCGTTATCACAAAAACTACCAATGCTTTGAAGTTAGTTTCTGAAACTGCTTCTGTCAGCTTATGGATGCCCTCTTCTGCGTGCAGGAGCAGTTAAGAAATTCATGCTCGGCTAACCATGGTTGTTGCTTTTGTTTTCTTCTTGGCTTTCTCCGATATTTACTACACATGCAAAGGGTACCTTAAGATGTTTGATATACCCCCGGGTGCTAGACATGTGTTAATCCAAGAAGACGAGGCTTCNTGTGTGTAGATGTGTGTGGATGTATACATATATGTGTATGTATACGTAGATATGCAAGAGTCAGAATTACAAAAACATTACTATGTGAAAAAAAAACAAGACAAAAAAACAAAAAAAACATTACTATGTGGTTTTAGTTGGTCATTCCTCCCCACTATTCTTCTTTAAAACAAGAAATGTTCAAAAACAGAGCTTTAATTTTGGGTGAAACCCGAGTTGGTGTATTATTTATGTAGAGAAAAAAGTTATTTAACAAGTATTTAATGCACTTCTCTATATTAGGGGATGAGAAAAATAAGTATGTTTATAAAATGCATTAAATTAAGGAAGAATATCAGAAAAATTTGCCATATTTATGTTGACAAATTAGTTCTGATATTTTGGTTGATGCCATACTCTATGCCTCTCCTTACTTTTATTGTATTTTAAGTTCTTTTACTGAAAAGCAACCATATGTGAATTTTACTAGTCTAGTAAGCTTTCCTGGTATCTGTTATGTGTCCAGTTTCTGACTGGCACATGCAGATCCATTTGCATGGCTGTTTATAATTTCCAAAAGAAGATTCTTTTCCTCCTTTATGATAGGATCATGTAAAAATGGCATTTGAAAGGGGTGTGTCTTCAAAGTGTAGGTGTAAATGTAAACCTAACTTCCACATGTTCCCTGACCTATTAAAGCGCTAGGAGGCTCTCTGAACTCAGTCATCATCTGTCAATCCATGAAAAATTGTCTCACATTGCTTTTTTTTTTCAAATGGGTGACTTAAAAAAATGAATTATTTTATGGTGTTTCATAGAATTTTTTAAGTATTTAAATTATATTCACTGCTAGATTCCTTAACGGTCTAGCAGTCAGCCATCATTCTTTTTTCAATAATTCAAATTCTTTATTTTTCGTCCTAGAATTCAGATTATTATCCTTGGAAACATTGGAGTTGTTTTAAGAAGCTAAGTGGGGCAAATGTATTTAACTAAAATTGCTCATGTTTTCTACACATTTTCAATAGATGGTAGTAACATGAACTTTTATTTTCTAACTTATCGTTATATGCTGATGAATACCTCTAAACTTTAGAATCCCATTTGCTATTTTTTATCTAATGCTTTCTTAGAGAAAGCATTTTTAAATAATATATAGTAGATCTGTAATGCACTAAGAATTCTATCAATAAACAGCTTTTTTCTAGCCATATAAGTAGGAATATGGCCTTGGAATTTCATAAACATGAGAGCTAATTGTTTGTTTACCTAAAAATTAGTTCAACTGTGCTGGATACCTATAAATATTTTTACTAACTTGAAAAAGATACACAGAAGCTGTTCTGTTATATGCTGTCCTAGCATAAATGATTTATGTGAGTTATTATAGAAGTATCCATGATTTTCAAGATATTCCCAGCTTTCTAAGAAAATCTATAGGAGAAGTGGGTTAGGAACCATTAACCTTTTTGACAGTGTTTTCAACTAGGAATATTTGCTCACTTTTATCTCCCATTTAACCATTTTGGCATTGTTTTTGACTAGTTAGGGAGTGCTTCTTGAGGATTTTGAGTGCCTAATAAATGGAATGGGAATCATATCAGAACTGACACTCATTTTGATTGCTTTGATGCTTAGAAGGGGATAAACTTGCAATGGATCATCAAAACTATAATATGATAAAATAAAATGTATGCTGGTTACTCATTTTTCTTCATTTAGCTATTAAGAACCAGGCTACAGGCCACTATATTCTGAATGGCAAAGGGGAGGAAGCCAAGTCACGGACCTTCATTGATCTTGGTGTGGAATGGGATTATAACATTGAAGATGACATTGAAACTCTTCACACAGATGGACCTTTACACGATCCTGTTATTGTTTTGGTATGTGGTATTACAGGCACACTACATAGTTGGTTTAGTTTATATCCATTTTAGTTTTATAATTACTTGGTCTGAAACACTTTCACCTTGAACATTGTATATTTAGTTGCTTGTTTTTATTTTATTCAATTTATATGCCCTTCTCTACTCTGCAACTTTGTCATATATTTTATTATATGTACATTTTAACCCAATAATGTAGTATGATTCCTGATTTTTCGTAATCAGTTATGTGTTAAATACAAAAGATAAGATAGGTTTTTGTATTTACCCACATATTTACCGTTTCTTTTTATAAAAATTTTTTATTTATTTTTATTTTTAAGAGAGAGAGAAGGAGAAAATGAGTGGGGAAGGGCAGAGAGAGAGGGTGCGACAGAGGATCTGATGTAGGATCTGCACTGAGAGCAGAGAGCTCGATGCAAGGCTTGAACTCACGACCTGTGAGATCATGACCTGAGCCAAGGTCAGACGCTTAACCGACTGAGCCACCCAGGTGCCCCCTATTTACCATTTCTGATGCTCTTCAAATCTTCCCTGTAAATCTGATTTTCCCTCTAGTATCAGTTACCTTCCATATTAAGAACTTTACTGACTATTTCTGGGGGTGTGGGTGTGCATGCTAGCAAAGAATTCTCTCCACTTCCAGTTATCTGAAAATATCTTTATTTCCTCATTGTTCCTAAAATATATCTTCAGCAGATATAAACATTTTGGTTGCTAGTGGTGTGTGTGTGCACTTTAAAGATGTTTTTACCCTGTTAGAAGGAGTTCAGGGAATTAGAGGGCTAACTAAGGAAGTAGACATGACCACAAGGTGGAAGTAGCATGCACAAGCTTTATTGACCCTTCAGCAGATTTGTGTGCAAGGCCACCATCCAGGAGAGAGGCACAGGGGAACTCCTGGCAGAGAAGGGATTGGAGAGGGGGTGTTTTTGGTTGGGTGGTGTCACTCGGCAGCATAATGGAGAGTCTCTGATCTGAGTCCTCCAAAGAGCAGCAGTAGCTTGGGGTCCTTGTAGCCACAGTCTTATTTATAGTTAGCAAATGATGAGTGCAGTTTCATAGGGGTATGCTAAGCAATAGGGGCTAAATGGATAAAAATGTGCTTGTTTAGGCTATATTTTAAAAAAACTATATATGTAAAAATTTGAGTTTGGTGCTAGCAGGCTTCTGAGCTAAAGGGTCTGAGCCTGCTCTGTAGAAACAAAAATAGGAGCCAACACACAGGAGCCATCTTTGGCTCATTTATATAACACTTGTCTTCTACAATCCATCATCCATGATGAGGTCAACCTCATTCATATTGCTGCTATGTATGTGAAGTATCCATTTTCTCTGGCTGTTTTTAAGGATTTTCTCTTTATCTTTTTGTTTTGTTTCATTTTGTTGGTTTAGCTGTTTGACTGTGATATGCTTAGTTTGTGATGTTCTTTGTATCTGGCTTGGGGTTCACCAGGCATCTTGGTGATCTAAGTTTGATGGTTTTTTTACCAAATTTGGGTTGATTTCCACAAGTATGTTTTCCCCCATCTCTCACTTCTCTTCTCATAGGGCTCATTTACACAATTGTTCCATAAGTTTCCAGGCTTTGTTCATCCTTCTGTACTCCCTGTTTCTCTGTTCTTCAGATTTGATAATTGCTATTGAGCTATGCTCAAATTCACTGTGTTTTTTGTGGTCTCCAGTCTGTTGTTGAGCCCATTCAGTACATTTTTCATGTCAGATGGTGTTCTTTTCTTTTCTAAAATTTCCATTTGGTCCTTTTTTTTTCAATAAAAAAATCATTTCCATTCCTATGCTGTGATTTCCGTATATTTCACTCATTATGTCTCAGGTTTCCTTTAAGTCCCATGTCTTCATGTTGTCTGCTTTTATGGGCTGCTTTTTTCCTCTTGATTATGTGTCACATTTTCCTACTTCTGAGAAATTTTTAAGTGTACACTGGATATTATAGATGGTAAGTTGTAGGGTGTTTGATTTATGTTGCTTCTTTTTTCTTAAGTTTATTTATTTTGAGAGAGAGAGCATGAGTGGGGTAGGGGAGAGACAAATGGAGAGAGAATTCCAAGCAGGCTCCATGCTGCCAGCCCAGAGCCCACTGGAAGATTCTAGCTCACAACCTATGAGATCATGACCTGAGCTGAGATCAAGAGTTAGATCCTTAAGTGACTGAGCCACCCAGGAGCCCTTATGTTGTGTTCTTTACAGGCTGTTGGGTTTTATTTGGGCTGTCATTTCCTCCCGATCTTTGAAGACTGGTTTATGCTTTGTTAAAGCTGCTCTGTTTCAATTTTGTCCTAATTTTAATGGCATGGCCTGTTTGATACCTTAACTGAATGCCTAAAGTGTTAGTGAGGCCTCTTCATCTAGCTATAAAAGAACTCCTATGTCCCTAGCCCTGCCTGTCTTGGCCCCAGCCCCACAGCAGCCCTCAGTAGTAGTTGGCATGGTGTCTTGGCCAGGGCATGTGGGGACCAACCTTCAGTCTATGTTGTGAGCCACCCCTCTTTTCAGCCCTTTCTTTAGTGTCTTGCCTGCAATTTCCAAACACTATCTCCTTATCTCAGTGAGAGTTATATCTTGGCTTCACCTTCTGTTCCCTGTGCCAGGGTCCAGAACCTGACCCCGTCAAGAAGCCTGGACCTGGCACATTTCTCTTTTCATTGGAATCACTATACTTTGCTGTGTTATACAGTGCCCCCCAAAAAAGTTCCTTCATATATCCTGTCCAATTTTATTGCTTTTAGTATCAGCAAGGCTGCTCCATTACTGTCTGGTGGATGAAAGCAGAAGACATCTACTTGATTTGAAAAATATTGTTGGATTCTGTATGCAAATATTTATTGAATTCTCTATAGAAAATATTATACTAACTTAAGACTAAAACTTCTCATTTTTTATTATCTTAATAGTGTCTTTTACAGAGTGAAATATTTTAACTTTCCTGAAGTCTAATTTATCCACTTTCTCTTTAATAGATCAAGATATTGGTATTCCATATATTTTTTTCTACCTAAATCCAATGTTAAAGTATTTTCTTCTTCTTTTTTTTTTGGTAGAAGTTATAACTATTATAACGAATTGCCCCAAACTTAGTAGCTAAGCACAAAGCAACACTGGTTATCTCATAGTTTCTGTGGGTCATGTATTTGGGAGTTGCCGAAATGGCTAGTTCTGGCTCAGGTTGTCTCATAAGTTGCTATTAGCTGTGGCTAGTCACCCCAAGGCTCCTCTGGGGACATCTGCTTCCCAGCTCCATCACAGAGCTATTGGAAGGCCTCAGAAGATTGCCTCTAATCTTTTCCATGTGATGGCTGGTGGCCCTGGGTTCTTCACTACATGAGCCTCTTCATAGCCTCCTTAAGTGTGCTTGTCACATGACAGCTGGCTTCTACTAAAAGGAGTGATCCAAGTGACAGAGTACAGCCAAGACAGAAGTCTTTTTAACCTAATCTTGGAAGTTACATCCCATCACTTCTGCTATTGTCTGTTTGCTGGAAGCAAGTCACTGAATCTGGCCCACACTGAAAGGGAGAAGAATTAAGCCCACTCATTGAGAGAAAAAGTATTAAAGGATTTGTGGACACATTTTTTTTAATTTTTTTAAAATTTTTATTTATTTTTGAGAGAGAGAGATAACATGAGCAGGGGAGGGTCAGAAAGAGAGGGAGACACAGAATCTGAAACAGACTCCAGGCTCTGAGCTGTCAGTGCAGAGCCTGACGCAGGGCTCAAACCCACAAACCGTGAGATTATGACCTGAGCCGAAGTCGGATGCTTAACTGACTGAGCCACCCAGGCGTCCCTGTGGACACATTTTTAAAGCCACCACAATGACTTGCTCTAGTACCATTTGTTGAAAAAATCCTCTTTTTTCCACTAAGTTGTCTTTTCATCTGTGTCAAAAATTAATTGTTCAAATTTATCTGGGTTTATTTCTGTCATTCTATTCTGTAGGTTATATAATTTTTTAGCAAAAATGTAACTAATCAAGATTTTTTTAATTTGAATGATTGGAGATCAGAAGCTCTATTCATTCTTATAATTACACTGCGTTCTTTTCCAGAGGCACAGGGCTCCAAGCCCTGCCGTTAACTGCCATGATCGCCTACCTCAAGGCTTTGTCCATTGGTAGCTGGGTGACTGCAGGGACCAATGTGAGCTAGAGATGAGATGTGAGCTACAGAGCTTATATCAGATATGAGATCTGTAGCTAGGACAGTGGGATGTGGAAGTCTCTGTCACCAAGGCCTTGCTTTTCCTCTCTAAAGGGCTAGAACCCTACGTTGGGAGCCCTGGAGCATGACAGCAGCTGTGTGGGGCTGAAGGCATTAGCATCTGGCTAGAGTGTCAGGGTCAATGCTTGATTTGTAATGTTGTTTTAAAAATAAAGACTAAGGGAGAAAAAGAGAACAGAAGCCAGATAACCAAATCCTTCATTCTAGTCGGTTTAATAGTACTCAATTTCTCAAGCAAAAGCTATTTCTAAAAGTGTAGTTTAAAATACTAATGAGTTACACATGTTTTCCCCTTTGTATAACTGATGTAATTCTATAAAAGTTAGTATGTGCAAGTCAATAAAAATTTATTTTTTTTAAAAAGAGTTACATTGCCCTAAACAAAATTAAGAACAAACTGAAAAAAAAAAAAAAACCAGAATGTATTTGCAGTGCTTATTACAAAAGGATTAATGTCTTTACTGCATGAATTATTTAGAGAAAAGATATGTATACCAATAGAAAAGAAGACATGACATGACCATGTAGCGTATAGCCAACAAAACACAAGTGACTAATAAACCAAGAAAATTAAACATTAATATTTATTGAATAAATAACAATCTTCCCCATTTAATTAACAAAGATGAAAATCATATAGTATGTAGTACTGAATGGGTACATTTATATACTCTCATCATGAAAGTAATAATTGTTCTAACTATTCTGAAGGGCCATTCACCAGTCTGATATAAGAACAATAACAACAAAAATGCTTGTACTCTTAGCTCACTAAGGAAAATTAGAAATCACCACAAGGTGGGGACAAATTCTTATCAATACAAGTATATATTAACAAGTGATTCATTAAAAAATGCATACTACCTTTAGGATTAAACACTATGCTGACATTTAAAGGTATGTTTTCAAAGAATATTGGTTATCTTGGGAAATGTACATGACGCATTAAGTGAAATAAGCAAAGCCAGAAAAGCATGTGTGTACACACACACACACACACACACACACACACACACACACACACCACACAGTATGCAAATATCTTGAGGGCATATTACAAAATAACATAAGTGACTTTGGTTTTCTCTGGTTTAGTAGAATCAGGGATGATTTTTATTTTTGGTTTTTTCATAATGTGTACAGTTTCTAAAGGGAACATTATCATCTTTATCATCATGACAAAACAGTTATTTTAAAGAATAATTTTCAAATGAAATAAGATCTATAACTTAATATATATATTAAAGTTACTGAATCTTACTGTAAAGTTATGTTCTTATTATGTAAACTCTTATACCTCAGTATATTTTTTATACTTTCTATGGTCAAAGTCTTTTATATTTGCATTTTTTTCTTAAACAAGGCATACTTGCACTTTAGTTGATAGAAACATTATATTTTTAGAACTGCTTGAAAGCCTTCCAGTTTTAAAAAGAGCACTATTGTGAAATATTTGTAATTTTTATTCAAAATGTAAACCCCCCTCAGGTGACTTACCTATCTGTTTCATGTGTATATTAGATCATACCTCAGGAGAACGACACCCACTCCAGCCTGACATATAAATACATCATTCATGAAGATTCTGCACCTACGATCAGCAGCAACAATGTCATCCAGGAAGAATTAGATACTTTTGAGTGGGCTTTGAAGAGCTGGTCTCAGTGTTCCAAACCCTGTGGCGGAGGTAACAATTGAACACATTTATCACATTCAAATGTCATTCATATAAACCAAGTCATTGTGCTTTCTGCCTTAAAGACTGCCTCTCATTGAGGCTGTGATCTGAGAAGTAGCAAACCTAACAACTAAAACATAAGTACAAAACATTTTTACTGAAATCTCTGAATCTACAAAGGATAGCAGTCCATTCATAACAACCGTAAGCCTTCTGAAAATCCCCTTTCTCTTTTCCCTCTGGTTCTTTCTGTCTCATATTCATGTAGTGGGTCCTCTAATGACTTTACTCTTCCCAAACTCTCCCAAATGTGTCCTGTGGTTCCAGTTATTCTTCTTGTTCATTTTACTTTCCATACCTGTGCATTTCTTTGCTATCAGTGTTAGTATTAAAGGAGCTATTAGAGTTGTAGCAGGTACTGTTTTAAATGTTCTCTATTTTAGTCCATGAATACTCAAAATGATTCTGTGAGGTCAGCACTATGATTCATGCTACTGATCAGCAAAGTGGAGCCCATGGAAAATATGATTTGCCTAAGATACAAACCCAGGTGGTCTGATTTCTGGCTACATGTTCTCACTACATTGTGCTGCCTCTCCCCACTTTTCCAAGTTAATCTGTTTAGCTGTTCTCAGAGTTTTTCAGTTTCTCACTTCATCCCTTACTCTAGTTCAGATAATAACAGTAAATGCTCCAGAATTGAGCTGGCCTAGAAGAAATTTTCCCCGACAGGCACATGAAGACAAGGGGCTTTCACAATAATGATGCTGAGTAACCGAGGACAAAAAACAAAAATTGTTCAGAGTAGGGAATTCATCAACCATTTGTTTTATCATTTTAATTAAAGGATGTGTTTCTTTTTTTCTTTTCTTTTCTTTTCTTTTTTTTTTTTTTTGAGAGAGAGAGAGAGACAGCGTGAGCAGGGGAGGGTCAGAGAGAGAGGGAGATACAGAATCTGAAACGGCCTCCAGGCTCTGAGCTAGCTGTTAGCACAGAGGCTGATGTGGGGCTTGAACCCATGAACCGTGAGATCATGACCTGAGCTGAAGTCGGATGCTTAACTGACTGAGCCACCCAGGTGCCCCAAGGATGTGTGTGTTTCTTTTTTTTTTAATGCTGTATTTATTTTTGAGAGAGAGAGAGACAGCCTAAGCGGGGGAAGGTCAAAGAGAGAGGGAGACACAGAATCTGAAGACAGGCACCAAGGCTCTGAGCTAACTGTCAGCACAGAGCCCGATGCCGGGCTTGAACCCCCAAACTGCGAGATCATGACCTGAGCTGAAGTCGGACGCTCAGCTGACTGAGCCACCCAGGCACCCCCAAGGATGTGTTTCTAAAGAGAGTTTTTTTGAGGTAGAGAGGGCATAAAATGTTTTTAGTTAATTATTTAAAATGACACTTAATCCATTATAAAATTCTTATTTAATTTGAATCTTCCCTTCTTCCTGACCTTCAACATCTCCTTGGTTACAAGATTTGTCAGATGCACCTTTTTAATATCTGCCACATCTATTTCTCCTTCAACCAGTTTTCTGCATGATTTTGAAAGGAAGATTATTGCAAAAGTCTTTTAACTAGTCAATTAATTTTATTTTCTTCTCTTCCTTTATTTCCAGGATAACTGAATGAATGAATGAATGAATGAATTAGTGGAATTTTATTATTTCCTTGATTTAACTACTTTAACATCCTAATGTGTTCTTCTAAAGGCATAGCATAATTTATGTAGTATTCTTGCCAAAAGTAAACAACATGAATATAATCATTAGGAGGCAATTAAATAAAACCCAAATTGTGGGACATTTTACAAAACAAATGGCCTGTACATCTTAAAAATACTCAAGATAAAAAAGATGCTTAGAAACTATTCCTGCTTAATTCCATGACAACTAAATGCAGTGCATAATCCTTAATTGGAAAAACATTGCTATAAAGATCATTATAGGAACAACTGGCAAATGTTTAATATAGTCTGTATATTAGATAATAGTATTATATCTATGTTAAATATTCTGATTTTAAGAATTTTATAAGAGGTATGCTTGTTATGAGCAATATGCTGAAGTATTTAGAAATGAAGGATCAGAATGCCAGCAACTTACTCTCAAATAGTTCTGCAAAATTTTACATATGTATCACATATATTGCATAGTATAATTAATATATCACAGATGAAAAGATACACTTGTATTCACCTCAAATATAGTGACATGTAACACAAGGTTAATGTAGATTCAAGGCATACAAATGTTCATTGCACTTTCCTTACAACATTTTTGTAGGCTTGAAATTTTTTTTTATATTTTTAATTATTTCTGAGAGAGAGAAAGACAGTGTGAACAGGGGAGGATCAGAGAGAGAGGGAGACGCAGAATCTGAAACAGGCTCCAGGCTCTGAGCTAGCTGTCAGCAGAGAACCCGACGCGGGGCTTGAACCCACGAACCGTGAGATCANATTTAACTACTTTAACATCCTAATGTGTTCTTCTAAAGGCATAGCATAATTTATGTAGTATTCTTGCCAAAAGTAAACAACATGAATATAATCATTAGGAGGCAATTAAATAAAACCCAAATTGTGGGACATTTTACAAAACAAATGGCCTGTACATCTTAAAAATACTCAAGATAAAAAAGATGCTTAGAAACTATTCCTGCTTAATTCCATGACAACTAAATGCAGTGCATAATCCTTAATTGGAAAAACATTGCTATAAAGATCATTATAGGAACAACTGGCAAATGTTTAATATAGTCTGTATATTAGATAATAGTATTATATCTATGTTAAATATTCTGATTTTAAGAATTTTATAAGAGGTATGCTTGTTATGAGCAATATGCTGAAGTATTTAGAAATGAAGGATCAGAATGCCAGCAACTTACTCTCAAATAGTTCTGCAAAATTTTACATATGTATCACATATATTGCATAGTATAATTAATATATCACAGATGAAAAGATACACTTGTATTCACCTCAAATATAGTGACATGTAACACAAGGTTAATGTAGATTCAAGGCATACAAATGTTCATTGCACTTTCCTTACAACATTTTTGTAGGCTTGAAATTTTTTTTTATATTTTTAATTATTTCTGAGAGAGAGAAAGACAGTGTGAACAGGGGAGGATCAGAGAGAGAGGGAGACGCAGAATCTGAAACAGGCTCCAGGCTCTGAGCTAGCTGTCAGCAGAGAACCCGACGCGGGGCTTGAACCCACGAACCGTGAGATCATGACCTGAGCCAAAGTTGGAAGCTTAACCGACTGAGCCATCCAGGTGCCCCTGTAGGCTTGAAATTTTTTAAACAATATTTTTAAAATATTTATTTATTTAATTACTTACTTAGAGATGTCAGGGTGATTGGGGAGACCTTTAAAAACTCCCTATGACCATCAAGATAAAGTCCAAACACCAGTCTGACACTCAAGGCTTTTAAGATTGGATTCTTTCCTATCTCCTGCCACCTTCACATATGAAACTTCAGCCATTCAAACAGATCTTCAGTTTCTTTATATGTCATTTCCTTTTCTCTTCAGAGTATTCTTCTGCTTCATTCCCTTTACCCAATACTTTCTGAACTTCATGATTCTGTTCAAGAAATGCTGGTTTTGTAAGTACTGGCTACCTCTCCTCCAGCTGTTTGAGAACTTCCTCTCTGTGTTCCTTTGGTGCCCTCTACAGTAAATGATTTACATAACTCTCTGAAAGCTTGTGTCACTGGGTATGATCACTGTGGTTCTCAAATCTGCCCCTCACAGTAGATGGTATGTATTCAGGGTCTAGTTTATTAGCATGTGTACAGCTGCTATTTAATAATTTGTAATATGCATTAAATGTAGGCTCTGAAAAGTTAAGGATTTTGTTTATTTAATTTACTTCTGGACCTTCAGCATCTACAACAGTGCCTGGCCTGCTATATGTACTCAGTAAATATTCATTGAATGAATGAATGAATGATCAAATATATCACAGAATGAAGAAGTGATCAAATCCAGAGAAATGTATTTTCTTTCCTAGGTTTCCAGTACACTAAATATGGATGCCGTAGGAAGAGTGATAATAAGATGGTTCACCGCAGCTTCTGTGAGGCCAACAAGAAGCCAAAACCTATCAGAAGAATGTGCAATATCCAAGAGTGCACACATCCACTGTAAGCAGTCATGTTAACTACCGGATACTGAGGACAAGATGATAGAAATTTAAATATCTTTAGTTTTTTAAATTTATTTTATTTTAGAGAGAGAGCACGCACAAGCGGGGGAGAGGGGCGGGATGGGGTGTGGAGAGAGAGGGAGAGAGAATATCTCATGCAGCCTTCATGTTCAGTGTGGAGCCTGACATGGGATCCATCCCAGAACGCTGGGATCATGACTTGAGCTGAAAACAAGAGTTGGATGCTCAACTGACTGAGCTACCCTAGGCACCCTTTAATTTTAGTTTTAGTCAAAGCTAATAAACATAGCAAGTTTAAAGAGTCAAATCACTTCATAGAAATTATATAAAGCTGTGGCTCTCTGCCCTTTACCATAGTCCTGCTCCTTAAAAACAACTACTTTCTAGCTTCTCTTGATATTTGGTACCTACTTGTTTCCAACTCCCTAACTAAAATGTTTTTGTGTCCACTTGACTTTTGGAGTGGGGCAGGCTTAGGGCATTATGTATTTCAAATTTCTAATGTGGGAAGTGAAGGATTTTCCATTCTTTCATAATCCTCCCCCAAATACACACCTACAGCCTAGACTTATCTTCCTCCATATTTCCAATATTTTTATAACCCACCTTTTACTGATAATAATATTCAGAGTTTATATTAACAACTTCTATCTCTCCTAACAGTGGAGTCACTTATTAGCATACTCCTTCTTTCCTAGTGAAACTTTGTTCTCGAATTATTGAATGCTTGATTTTTTTATATTTTGTTTTCTACTACTTTTCACTAATTCATCCCTAAACTGTCTTCCATGAGTATCAATCTCCTATAAATACTAAATACTCAAGTATCCTGTCACTCATAATGCCTTAGAGATCTCACTCAGGAAGTTCTAAGTGTTCCAGTGCTGCCCTCCCGGACTTCTGTTCCTCCTGGGGCTTCTCTTTACCTCTTCCGAGGTATTCCTACTCCCTTTCTTTTGCATCTCCTATTTCCTGCATTTCTTGTCTTTTTATCTTTTCATGTATTCAGTTTTTCTAGTTGGTCGTATCTTCCAGTAGCTTCATGAAAAAAGTATATACAAAGTAAAAAAAAAATTTTACAAGAGATTTTCCTACACCTAATAGAAGTAGGTAAGAGTTTGAAGTGTAAGAGTAGGAAGTCTTTCTTCTGCTCTCACTCTTGATCATTGGGACACACACACACACTTCCAAACTGTAATGTATTTTCCTTCAGAATTTTGAAACCACTGTTCCATTGTTTCCCAGAATCCCATGTTGCTATTGAAAAGTCATTTGCTATTCTGGTTCCCAATGTTTTCTAGTTTTGTCTGTCATTCAGAGTTTGTAAGACCTTCTTTTTGTTCCCAACATCCTTTCCTTTCACTGTATGGAACTGCCTTGGCGCTCAACATTTTTCATCCATCGTGCTGTGCACACCATGACTTTTTAAAACATAAAACCAATTATCTTTCATCCCTGGGAGATTTTCCTGTATTTTTTCTTTAAAAAATGTACCCTTTTTTTCAATATTCTTTCTTTCTGAGATATTTGTAGTTAGGACTCCTAAACAGATCTAATTTTCTTTTCTTTTCTCACCTATTATTTACTCGCTGAATTTTTCATTTTTACTATTATGTCATTAATATCCAAGAGCACTTTATTATTCAAGCACTCTGTTTTCTTCCTCAAATGTTCCTTTTTAAAGCCACTTGATGCTTATGTCACAGGTGTAGTATATTTTCTTTTACCTGTTTTATGATATTAAAGATGATTTTCATTTTTATGCATGACTTCTTTTGAGTTCTTTTCTATTTCTTTTCTCCCCTCTATCATTTGTGTTAGAGGCTCTCTGTGTCTGGTGATTGTTGGCTGTTCATGTATGTGTAAGAATGAAGTGTTAAAAGGGCTGCTTGGAAGATTGCTTTACGGTCAAGACTTGTTTGCTGGTGGGCTTCACTGTAGGCTGAGCTGGCTGGGCTATTTCACTGAAGACCCTTCATTAATTGTGTATTAGGGCTTTTCTAATGAACTGATCAAATTCCAAAGAGCAGAATCAATCTCCTGCCCAGGAGTTATAACCCTATTTAATAGCTTCTCTGGAAGTTGTATATGTGTAGGCAGCTAGGGTTGTCTTCCCATTCCATATGTGGATTCTTACATCACCCCCCGTCTTCACTCTGGTCTCTTTCTCTGTCGTCTCTTGATTATGTCTGTTGTCCACAAGCTACAAGTCTGGTTCATCTTCAACAGAGGATAAGCCTCAAACCTCCTGCTGGCTTAGGGGAGTCAGCCAGTGGGGGTAAGAAGCAGGAGGTCTGTTTCTGAACAGACTTTTCATCAGCCCTCTGTTTTTAGTCCTGGCTTCACCCACATTTTCACAGCCCACACGTTGACCTGAGAGCAAAATCCAGTACATTTCTGAAGTTCCACCGGCAAGTCAGTTTGCTTAACCAGCCTCTACTGCTGAGTTAAACTTCATCCTTTTTAGGTCTACTGAGTTAGCAGCCATATGTCCCACTGCTTTCTGGGTTCGAAACTTTCTTTTGGTGCCTTCTATTCCATTTTTTTTTTTGTTTACGTTTGTGGATTTATGCCATTTTTCTCCTTTGTTGTCATTTGAGGAATTTCAGGAGGGAATAAAGGTAACCAGGAGTATCTATGACTACAAAATGCATACTTTTCATATCATATAATAATCTGTCTTCCAGTGAGAGTTAGTATTGAGGTCTTTAAAATTGAGAACAATGTCTCAGTTGGTACAAGACATTCTATGCCAGTTTGATGAGCTAAAGCCATCCTAAACTGTGAATACCAAAGACTGCCAAGGTTTTAGCATGGTTATATTTTGGTGCCCCATATATACGACACCAAAAAAATGCAGTGGGAAAGTAGCTTTGTAAAGGATAAATAATAGTCTGCCTCAATTACATTATGACAGACATGATTAACTAAATGGAATCTGTGGTGACCGCCCTTTGGCACCTGGGTCCCTAATATGGTGTCCACAGCTGATGTGGAGAGTGCCAGGGGCATTGACATCAACACCAGAATTTTGGGCATGTCCCTTGGGGACTCTTTCTGAAAATACCTTTTTAGAAATTTTCCCACCAGGTGCATTCAAGCCCTGGACGCACACACCTTTATCTTTTTGTCAGACCCAATAAGGGCCAATATGCAGAGCTGAAATTTCCAAACAGGATAGACCGTGCAGGGAGCTTTCCCAGCCACAGTTGTGCGCAGGAAGTAGGGATCTCAGTAAGAGTACTAAAACGTGAGTGAACTCGGGATTTCTTGAAAAAGCAACAGCAGCCCAATCAGGTTGTCTCAGAAAGTGTCGGATGGAGTCCCTTTTAAAATTTCTTTTCAGATGTGCACCACCATTTGGCAACCTGGCCGACAGTCCACTGTAGTTTTGAAAAATTGCCAGTATGCCCGAACCTAACCAGGCAACCTTAAGATGAGTTTCAGAAACCCTCTGTCGATCACCCTTCAGAAAAACAGGTTTCCAAGTCAGTGTGAGGCAGAAGAATACCAAGGCATTAAAAATAGAAGCGTTGGGCAATTACTGTGAGAACATTCTAAAATTGCTCGCTGCTTCCGTCCTCCTGAAACTGCTTCCAGAGCTGTAAGCGCGCCCCCTGGGTTGCGCGTCGCTCAGAGCAGAAAAGGCGAGGCTGCGGGGCGGGACGGTGCGCCGACACCCAGTGACCGTGTTCAATCCCAACCCCCACGCCGCAGCTGGGTCGCGGAAGAGTGGGAGCACTGCACCAAAACCTGCGGAAGCACCGGCTACCAGCTCCGCACCGTGCGCTGCCTGCAGCCGCTCCGCGACGGCACCAACCGCTCGGTGCACAGCAAGTACTGCGCGGGCGACAGGCCCGAGAACCGCCGGCCGTGCAACAGAGCGCCCTGCCCCTCGCAGTGGAAGACGGGGCCCTGGAACGAGGTGCGCGTGGGAAGCCCGTGTGCGGGCGTGCGTGTGCGTAAGCGTGTGCCGCTCACCTATCAGGTAGGCGCTGGGCGAGGTGAGGAACTGCCGCGTGTTTGGAATCGCCGAGCGCCCGGAGGTGCAGGGAAGTCTTGTTTGAAGACAAGTGCCTGCACCTAAGAGGAGTCGGTAGGGGCAAACCGTGGTAGGCGGCTTTGTGACGTGGGAGAGTCCACGCGTTCGTTGACTCTGCCATTCCTGTGGGGTAAATTCCAGCCCCCCAGAGGGCATGCAGGGCCCCGCCCCATTTGACCTGCTGACTCTTCCCTTCCTCCCCCTGACCACCTCCTCCTCCTCTTCCTTCTCCTCCTTCCTCCTCCTCTTCCTGTCTTCTTCCTTTCCTCCTTCTTCATTTTCTCTCTTCTTCCTCTTCCTCTTATTCTCCTCGCTACTCCCTCCTCCTCCTTCTCCCGGCCCCCTCCACCCCTCCTCTCNTCCTCCTCCTCCCCCTCCTCCTCCTCATCCCCCTCCTCCCAATTTCTCTTCTCCCTCTCCTCCTTTTCCTTCTTCGTATGCTCCTTGTCCTCCTCCTTCACTTCCTCCTCCCCCTCCTTCACCTCCTTCTCTTCCTTCTCCTCATACTCTTTCCTCCTTCTCCCCTTCCAGTCAGAGCTCTGCCTTCTTCAGGTGTAATTGGTGTAGCATTACACTGGTTTCAGGTGTACAAGGTAACGATTCAGCATTTGTGTGTATCTTATTAAATGTCCACCCAATAAATCCCATGCTAACACTTCTTACTCTATCGTTCTTTATTCCAGCTCTGCGTTCCAGTTTCTCAAAGTTCTTACTATTCCGAGAAGACCGTGTTGGTTGACCCCTCCCCCTCCTCACCCACTGCAGCTCATTTTCAGGGTCCAAAATACCACCTTCCGTGGCTGCCTTTCGCACAGTGTGTCCTCTACAATCCGAAAACAAAGAAGCCTCCCGGCTTCTCACAGATCTCACAGGCTGATCATGACAGAATACCGACACTTTGACTGTAACCGGGGTCTGTGCTTACCACCCGTCCACACACTTCTCAACAGCAGTGTGCCCCGGCTGGTACATGGTGGCTACAAACCTAGGATTATCTGTCTCCAAAACAAAATAGAGAGAGAACTCCAGAGCTGTGCAAGCGTGTGTGTGTGTGTGTGTGTGTGTGTGTGTGCACGTGCACATGGAGAAAGGGAGAAAGATGGTCTTGGTGGAATAAACGTCTACAATTCCAGCCTTTGTTTCTCTAGTGTTCCGTAACGTGTGGGGAAGGAACGGAAGCGAGGCAGGTCCTCTGCAGGGCTGGAGACCACTGCGCCGGGGAGAAGCCCCCGTCCACCAGAGCTTGTCAGCTGCCTCCCTGTAACGGTAGGTGTGACCCTGATTGGTTTCGCTGCATTGGCCGTGGTCTTTAAGCCTCAAAAAATGGATTTCAGGACAAACTCTGGAATTTCTGTTTGCTTATCAAAAAAATAACCTAAGGAAAACCCCCAATGAGACATGATCCCTTGAGACATGAGCCAGGACCCAAATACTGTTTCTTCAGATGAGAGTTTGAGCTATTAAACCACTGCAGCCTTAGCGGTTCCTTTCACGTGCTAATGCTGAGGGCGTGTCATGTGTGTGAAGTTCCTGTCAATTTCTTTTTTCCTTTTTTTTTAAATTATTTTTTTAATGTTATATTTATTTCTGAGAGAGAGAGAGGGACAGCGTGAGCAGGGGAGGGTCAGAGAGAGAGGGAAATATAGAATCCAAAGCAGGCTCCAGGTTCTGAGCTAGCTGTCAGCACAGAGCCCAATGTGGGGCTCGAACCCATGAACTGTGAGATCATGACCTGAGCTGAAGTCGGGCACTTAACCGACTGAGCTACCCAGGTGCCCCTGTCGATTTCTTTTTCTAGCAGAAGCTGCTTATTTTCTCTCTGTGACCGTCTTTATAATTTCACATCATTGTGAATGGTATAATATTGCAGAAGGCTTTGGAATATATAACTGTAATTGCTCAGTTTAGGCTTGTGGATAGTAAACGTCATTCACAAAGCCACGTGTGTCATCTGTCCCTCTATATAGATGCACTTCAGCAAGGACATTGCAGAATAGACACCTTGCACGCATGCAGACATCTGCCCAGCCTGCCTCCTTGCTGTATTGCAAAACAGAACAAACTTTATCTTAAACTATATATCAGTGTGCTATCGTCAAACAAAAGATATGTTGGAAGGTTTCAATTGTTATCACTCAGCCCCCTTCTTCTTTCTTTTTGGTGGTTTTCTTTCTTTACATCCAACTCTGTCCTCAGTCTCATTTTGTATCACCCTTTGCTGGCCTCTGTCTCTCATTTTCTGTCCTGGTGCAGTCTTGCTTCCTGTCTGACTTACTGTCATTTGCAGCATATAGGTTGCTCACTTTCTCTGTGTCTATCACGCATCCTTTTCAGCCTTGATTTCTCTCTCTCTCTCTCTCTCTCTCTCTCTCTCCCTCCCTCTCCCTCCCTCTCTCCCTCCCCTTCTCCCTCTTCCTCTCTTCATCTCTTCCTGTCTCCTTTCTCTCCCTAGCATCTCCCTCTAGCCTTTTTCTAGCTCATGTGTCTGTCTCTCTCTCCCCTACCTTTCCCTTTCTCAAGGTGCTTTTCCCTTTCTCCTTCCCTTTCTCCCCCTCCCCCTTCCTCTGCCTTCCTCTCCCTCTCTGTGTCTGCATCTCTCTCTTCATCTCCCCCACCTCCTGTCTTTCTCTGTCTCTTCTCTTCCTCCTTCCTTCTTTCCTTCTTTCTTTCTCCCAGCCTCCATGTCTCTGCTCCTCTGACTGTATCTGGCTCTCTTTCTTCTTGTACTGTCCACTACCCAGCCTGCTTGTCTCTCTCTCCCTCTCTCCCTCTCTCTCTCTCAGTCTCTCTCCCTCCCTCCTTCTCCCCCCCCCG